>NW_026780307.1:0-43000 GCF_030144855.1 Hypanus sabinus | reverse complement strand
ATCTCTCTGTGTCTGACACCGGGAGTATGTGATGGGACGGCGTGGAGGGAGATTCACTCTGTGTCTGACCCGGGAGTGTTTGATGGGACCGTGTAGAGGAAAAATCACTCTGTGTCCGTCCCCGGGAGTGTTTGATGGGACCGTGTAGAGGAATAATCACTCTGTGTCTGACCCCGGGAGTGTTTGATGGGATCGTGTAGAGGAATAATCACTCTGTGTCTGACCCACGGAGTGTTTGATGGTACAGTGTAGAGGAGTAATCACTCTGTGTCTGACCCCGGGAGCGTATGATGGGACGGTATGGATATAAATTCACTCCGTGTCTGACCCCGGGAGTGTTTATTGGGACGGTGTAGAGGAATAATTACTCTGAGTCTGACCCCGGGAGTGTTTGATGGGACCTTGTAGAGGAATAATCACTGTGTGTCTGCCCCACCGAGTGTTTGATGGTACAGTGTAGAGGAATAATCACTCTGTGTCTGACCACGGGTGCGTATGATGGGACGGTGTGGATATAAATTCACTCTGTGTCTGACCCCGGGATTGTTTGATGGGACCGTGTAGAGGAATAATCACTCTGAGTCTGACCCCGGGTGTGTTTGATGGTACAGTGTAGAGGAATAATCACTCTGTGTCTGACCCCGAGAGTGTATGATGGGACGGTGTGGATATAAATTCACTCTGTGTCTGACCCCGCAAGTGTTTGATGGGACCTTGTAGAGGAATAACCTCTCTGTGCCTGACCCCGGGAGTGTGTGATGGGAGGGCGTGGAGGGAGATTCACTCTGTGTCTGACCCCGGGAGTGTTTGTTGGGACAGTGTAGAGGAATAATCATTCTGTGTCTGACCCCGGGAGTGTTTGATGGGACCGTGTAGAGGAATAATCACTCTGTGTCTGACCACGGGAGTGTGTGATGGGACGGTGTGGATATAAATTCACTCTGTGTCTGACCCACGGAGTGTTTGATGGGACGGCGTGGAGGGAGATTCACTCTGTGTCTGACCCAGGGAGTGTTTGATGGGACCGTGTAGAGGAAAAATCACTCTGTGTCTGACCCCGGGTGTGTTTGATGGGATCGTGTAGAGGAATAATCACTCTGTGTCTGACCCCGGGATTGTTTGATGGGACCGTGTAGAGGAATAATCACTCTGAGTCTGACCCCGGGACTGTTTGATGGGACCGTGTAGAGGAATAATCACTGTGTGTCTGCCCCACCGAGTGTTTGATGGTACAGTGTATAGGAATAATCACTCTGTGTCTGACCCCGGGAGTGTATGATGGGACGGTGTGGATATAAATTCACTCTGTTTCTGACCCCGCAAGTGTTTGATGGGACCGTGTAGAGGAATAATCTCTCTGTGTCTGACACCGGGAGTGTGTGATGGGACGGCGTGGTGGGAGATTCACTCTGTGTCTGACCCGGGAGTGTTTGATGGGACCGTGTAGAGGAAAAATCACTCTGTGTCTGTCCCCGGGAGTGTTTGATGGGACCGTGTAGAGGAATAATCACTCTGTGCCTGACCCCGGGAGTGTTTGATGGGATCGTGTAGAGGAATAATCACTCTGTGTCTGACCCACGGAGTGTTTGATGGTACAGTGTAGAGGAATAATCACTCTGTGTCTGACCCCGGGAGCGTATGATGGGACGGTGTGGATATAAATTCACTCCGTGTCTGACCCCGGGAGTGTTTATTGGGACAGTGTAGAGGAATAATTACTCTGAGTCTGACCCCGGGAGTGTTTGATGGGACCTTGTAGAGGAAAAATCACTCTGTGTCTGTCCCCGGGAGTGTTTGATGGGACCGTGTAGAGGAATAATCACTCTGTGCCTGACCCCGGGAGTGTTTGATGGGATCGTGTAGAGGAATAATCACTCTGTGTCTGACCCACGGAGTGTTTGATGGGACCGTGTAGAGGAATAATCTCTCTGTGTCTGACACCGGGAGTGTGTGATGGGACGGCTTGGAGGGAGATTCACTCTGTGTCTGACCCGGGAATATTTGATGGGACCGTGTAGAGGAAAAATCACTCTGTGTCTGACCCACGGATTGTTTGAAGGTACAGTGTAGAGGAATAATCACTCTGTGTCTGACCCCGGGAGCGTATGATGGGACGGTGTGGATATAAATTCACTCTGTGTCTGACCCCGGGAGTGTTTATTGGGACCGTGTAGAGGAATAATTACTCTGAGTCTGACCCCGGGAGTGTTTGATGGGACCTTGTAGAGGAATAATCACTGTGTGTCTGCCCCACCGAGTGTTAGATGGTACAGTGTAGAGGAATAATCACTCTGTGTCTGACCACGGGTGCGTAAGATGGGACGGTGTGGATATAAATTCACTCTGTGTCTGACCCCGGGATTGTTTGATGGGACCGTGTAGAGGAATAATCACTCTGAGTCTGACCCCGGGAGTGTTTGATGGTACAGTGTAGAGGAATAATCACTCTGTGTCTGACCCCGAGAGTGTATGATGGGACGGTGTGGATATAAATTCACTCTGTGTCTGACCCCGCAAGTGTTTGATGGGACCGTGTAGAGGAATAACCTCTCTGTGTCTGACCCCGGGAGTGTGTGATGGGAGGGCGTGGAGGGAGATTCACTCCGTGTCTGACCCCGGGAGTGTTTGTTGGGACCGTGTAGAGGAATAATCACTGTGTGTCTGACGACGGGAGTGTGTGATGGGACGGTGTGGAGGGAGATTCACTCTTTGTGTGACACCGGGAGTGTTTGATGGTACAGTGTAGAGGAATAATCACTCTGTGTCTGACCCCAAGAGTGTTTGATGGGACGGTGTGGATATAAATTCACTCTGTGTCTGACCCCGCAAGTGTTTGATGGGACCGTGTAGAGGAATAACCTCTCTGTGTCTGACCCCGGGAGTGTGTGATGGGAGGGCGTGGAGGGAGATTCACTCTGTGTCTGACCCCGGGAGTGTTTGTTGGGACCGTGTAGAGGAATAATCACTGTGTGTCTGACGACGGGAGTGTGTGATGGGACGGTGTGGAGGGAGATTCACTCTTTGTGTGACACCGGGAGTGTTTGATGGTACAGTGTAGAGGAATAATCACTCTGTGTCTGACCCCGAGAGTGTATGACGGGACGGTGTGGATATAAATTCACTCTGTGTCTGACCCCGCAAGTGTTTGATGGGACCGTGTAGAGGAATAACCTCTCTGTGTCTGACCCCGGGAGTGTGTGATGGGAGGGCGTGGAGGGAGATTCACTCTGTGTCTGACCCCGGGAGTGTTTGTTGGGACAGTGTAGAGGAATAATCACTCTGTGTCTGACCCCGGGAGTGTTTGATGGGACCGTGTAGAGGAATAATCACTCTGTGTCTGACCACGGGAGTGTGTGATGGGACGGTGTGGAGGGAGATTCACTCTTTGTCTGACCCCGGGAGAGTTTGATGGGACCGTGTAGAGGAATAATCACACTGTGTCTGACCACGGGAGTGTGTGATGGGACGGTGTGGATATAAATTCACTCTGTGTCTGACCCACGGAGTGTTTGATGGGACGGCGTGGAGGGAGATTCACTCTGTGTCTGACCCCGGGAGTGTTTGATGGGACCGTGTAGAGGAAAAATCACTCTGTGTCTGACCCCGGGAGTGTCTGATGGGATCGTGTAGAGGAATAATCACTCTGTGTCTGAACCCGGGATTGTTTGATGGGACCGTGTAGAGGAATAATCACTCTGAGTCTGACCAAGGGAGTGTTTGATGGGACCGAGTAGAGGAATAATCACTCTGTGTCTGACCCCGGGATTCTTTGATGGGACCGTGTAGAGGAATAATCACTCTGAGTCTGACCCCGGGAGTGTTTGATGGGACCGTGTAGAGGAATAATCACTGTGTGTCTGACCCACGGAGTGTTTGAAGGTACAGTGTAGAGGAATAATCACACTGTGTCTGAGCACGGGAGTGTGTGATGGGACGGTGTGGAGGGAGATTCACTCTGTGTCTGACCCCGGGAGAGTATGATGGGACGGTGTGGATATTAATTCACTCTGTGTCTGACCCACGGAGTGTTTGATGGGACGGCGTGGAGGGAGATTCACTCTGTGTCTGACCCCGGGAGTGTTTGATGGGACCGTGTAGAGGAAAAATCACTCTGTGTCTGACCCCGGGAGTGTTTGATGGGATCGTGTAGAGGAATAATCACTCTGTGTCTGACCCCGGCATTGTTTGATGGGACCGTGTAGAGGAATAATCACTCTGAGTCTGACCCCGGGAGTGTTTGATGGGACCGTGTAGAGGAATAATCACTGTGTGTCGGACCCACGTAGTGTTTGATGGTACAGTGTAGAGGAATAATCACTCTGTGTCTGACCCCGGGAGCGTATGATGGGACGGTGTGGATATAAATTCACTCTGTGTCTGACCCCGGGAGTGTTTATTGGGACCGTGTAGAGGGATAATTACTCTGAGTCTGACCCCGGGAGTGTTTGATGGGACCTTGTAGAGGAATAATCACTGTGTGTCTGCCCCACCGAGTGTTAGATGGTACAGTGTAGAGGAATAATCACTCTGTGTCTGACCACGGGTGCGTAAGATGGGACGGTGTGGATATAAATTCACTCTGTGTCTGACCCCGGGATTGTTTGATGGGACCGTGTAGAGGAATAATCACTCTGAGTCTGACCCCGGGAGTGTTTGATGGTACAGTGTAGAGGAATAATCACTCTGTGTCTGACCCCGAGAGTGTATGATGGGACGGTGTGGATATAAATTCACTCTGTGTCTGACCCCGCAAGTGTTTGATGGGACCGTGTAGAGGAATAACCTCTCTGTGTCTGACCCCGGGAGTGTGTGATGGGAGGGCGTGGAGGGAGATTCACTCTGTGTCTGATCCCGGGAGTGTTTGTTGGGACCGTGTAGAGGAATAATCACTGTGTGTCTGACGACGGGAGTGTGTGATGGGACGGTGTGGAGGGAGATTCACTCTTTGTGTGACACCGGGAGTGTTTGATGGTACAGTGTAGAGGAATAATCACTCTGTGTCTGACCCCGAGAGTGTATGACGGGACGGTGTGGATATAAATTCACTCTGTGTCTGACCCCGCAAGTGTTTGATGGGACCGTGTAGAGGGATAACCTCTCTGTGTCTGACCCCGGGAGAGTGTGATGGGAGGGCGTGGAGGGAGATTCACTCTGTGTCTGACCCCGGGAGTGTTTGTTGGGACAGTGTAGAGGAATAATCACTCTGTGTCTGACCCCGGGAGTGTTTGATGGGACCGTGTAGAGGAATAATCAATCTGTGTCTGACCACGGGAGTGTGTGATGGGACGGTGTGGAGGGAGATTCACTCTTTGTCTGACCCCGGGAGAGTTTGATGGGACCGTGTAGAGGAATAATCACACTGTGTCTGACCACGGGAGTGTGTGATGGGACGGTGTGGATATAAATTCACTCCGTGTATGACCCACGGAGTGTTTGATGGGACGGCGTGGAGGGAGATTCACTCTGTGTCTGACCCCGGGAGTGTTTGATGGGACCGTGTAGAGGAAAAATCACTCTGTGTCTGACCCCGGGAGTGTTTGATGGGATCGTGTAGAGGAATAATCACTCTGTGTCTGAACCCGGGATTGTTTGATGGGACCGTGTAGAGGAATAATCACTCTGAGTCTGACCCCGGGAGTGTTTGATGGGACCGAGTAGAGGAATAATCACTCTGTGTCTGACACCGGGATTGTTTGATGGGACCGTGTAGAGGAATAATCACTCTGAGTCTGACCCCGGGAGTGTTTGATGGGACCGTGTAGAGGAATAATCACTGTGTGTCTGACCCACGGAGTGTTTGATGGTACAGTGTAGAGGAATAATCACACTGTGTCTGAGCACGGGAGTGTGTGATGGGACGGTGTGGAGGGAGATTCACTCTGTGTCTGACCACGGGAGAGTATGATGGGACGGTGTGGATATCAATTCACTCTGTGTCTGACCCACGGAGTGTTTGATGGGACGGCGTGGAGGGAGATTCACTCTGTGTCTGACCCCGGGAGTGTTTGATGGGACCGTGTAGAGGAAAAATCACTCTGTGTCTGACCCCGGGAGTGTTTGATGGGATCGTGTAGAGGAATAATCACTCTGTGTCTGACCCCGGCATTGTTTGATGGGACCGTGTAGAGGAATAATCACTCTGAGTCTGACCCCGGGAGTGTTTGATGGGACCGTGTAGAGGAATAATCACTGTGTGTCGGACCCACGTAGTGTTTGATGGTACAGTGTAGAGGAATAATCACTCTGTGTCTGACCCCGGGAGTGTATGATGGGACGGTGTGGATATAAATTCACTCTGTTACTGACCCCGCAAGTGCTTGATGGGACCGTGTAGAGGAATAATCTCTCTGTGTCTGACACCGGGAGTGTGTGATGGGACGGCGTGGAGGGAGATTCACTCTGTGTCTGACCCGGGAGTGTTTGATGGGACCGTGTAGAGGAAAAATCACTCTGTGTCCGTCCCCGGGAGTGTTTGATGGGATCGTGTAGAGGAATAATCACTCTGTGTCTGACCCACGGAGTGTTTGATGGTACAGTGTAGAGCAATAATCACTCTGTGTCTGACCCCGGGAGCGTATGATGGGACGGTGTGGATATAAATTCACACCGTGTCTGACCCCGGGAGTGTTTATTGGGACGGTGTAGAGGAATAATTACTCTGAGTCTGACCCCGGGAGTGTTTGATGGGACCTTGTAGAGGAATAATCACTGTGTGTCTGCCCCACCGACTGTTTGATGGTACAGTGTAGAGGAATAATCACTCTGTGTCTGACCACGGGTGCGTATGATGGGACGGTGTGGATATAAATTCACTCTGTGTCTGACCCCGGGATTGTTTGATGGGACCGTGTAGAGGAATAATCACTCTGAGACTGACCCCGGGTGTGTTTGATGGTACAGTGTAGAGGAATAATCACTCTGTGTCTGACCCCGAGAGTGTATGATGGGACGGTGTGGATATAAATTCACTCTGTGTCTGACCCCGCAAGTGTTTGATGGGACCGTGTAGAGGAATAAACTCTCTGTGCCCGACCCCGGGAGTGTGTGATGGGAGGGCGTGGAGGGAGATTCACTCTGTGTCTGACCCCGGGAGTGTTTGTTGGGACAGTGTAGAGGAATAATCATTCTGTGTCTGACCACGGGAGTGTTTGATGGGACCGTGTAGAGGAATAATCACTCTGTGTCTGACCACGGGAGTGTGTGATGGGACGGTGTGGATATAAATTCACTCTGTGTCTGATCCACGGAGTGTTTGATGGGACGGCTTGGAGGGAGATTCACTCTGTGTCTGACCCCGGGAGTGTTTGATGGGACCGTGTAGAGGAATAATCACTCTGTGTCTGACCACGGAAGAGTCTGATGTGACCTTGTAGAGGAATAATCACTCTGTGTCTGACCCCGGGAGAGTGTGATGGGACAGCGTAGAGGGAGATTCACTCTGTGTCTGACCCCCGGAGTGTTTGATGGGACCGTGTAGAGGAATAATCACTCTGTGTCTGACCACGGGAATGTGTGATGGGACGGTGTGGAGGGAGATTCACTCTGTGTCTGACCCCGGGAGTGTTTGATGGGACCCTGTAGAGGAATAATCACTCTGTGTCTGACCCCGGGTGTGTTTGATGGGATCGTGTAGAGGAATAATCACTCTGTGTCTGACCCCGGGATTGTTTGATGGGACCGTGTAGAGGAATAATCACTCTGAGTCTGACCCCGGGACTGTTTGATGGGACCGTGTAGAGGAATAATCACTGTGTGTCTGCCCCACCGAGTGTTTGATGGTACAGTGTATAGGAATAATCACTCTGTGTCTGACCCCGGGAGTGTATGATGGGACGGTGTGGATATAAATTCACTCTGTTTCTGACCCCGCAAGTGTTTGATGGGACCGTGTAGAGGAATAATCTCTCTGTGTCTGACACCGGGAGTGTGTGATGGGACGGCGTGGTGGGAGATTCACTCTGTGTCTGACCCGGGAGTGTTTGATGGGACCGTGTAGAGGAAAAATCACTCTGTGTCTGTCCCCGGGAGTGTTTGATGGGACCGTGTAGAGGAAAAATCACTCTGTGCCTGACCCCGGGAGTGTTTGATGGGATCGTGTAGAGGAATAATCACTCTGTGTCTGACCCACGGAGTGTTTGATGGTACAGTGTAGAGGAATAATCACTCTGTGTCTGACCCCGGGAGCGTATGATGGGACGGTGTGGATATAAATTCACTCCGTGTCTGACCCCGGGAGTGTTTATTGGGACAGTGTAGAGGAATAATTACTCTGAGTCTGACCCCGGGAGTGTTTGATGGGACCTTGTAGAGGAAAAATCACTCTGTGTCTGTCCCCGGGAGTGTTTGATGGGACCGTGTAGAGGAATAATCACTCTGTGCCTGACCCCGGGAGTGTTTGATGGGATCGTGTAGAGGAATAATCACTCTGTGTCTGACCCACGGAGTGTTTGATGGGACCGTGTAGAGGAATAATCTCTCTGTGTCTGACACCGGGAGTGTGTGATGGGACGGCTTGGAGGGAGATTCACTCTGTGTCTGACCCGGGAATATTTGATGGGACCGTGTAGAGGAAAAATCACTCTGTGTCTGACCCACGGATTGTTTGAAGGTACAGTGTAGAGGAATAATCACTCTGTGTCTGACCCCGGGAGCGTATGATGGGACGGTGTGGATATAAATTCACTCTGTGTCTGACCCCGGGAGTGTTTATTGGGACCGTGTAGAGGAATAATTACTCTGAGTCTGACCCCGGGAGTGTTTGATGGGACCTTGTAGAGGAATAATCACTGTGTGTCTGCCCCACCGAGTGTTAGATGGTACAGTGTAGAGGAATAATCACTCTGTGTCTGACCACGGGTGCGTAAGATGGGACGGTGTGGATATAAATTCACTCTGTGTCTGACCCCGGGATTGTTTGATGGGACCGTGTAGAGGAATAATCACTCTGAGTCTGACCCCGGGAGTGTTTGATGGTACAGTGTAGAGGAATAATCACTCTGTGTCTGACCCCGAGAGTGTATGATGGGACGGTGTGGATATAAATTCACTCTGTGTCTGACCCCGCAAGTGTTTGATGGGACCGTGTAGAGGAATAACCTCTCTGTGTCTGACCCCGGGAGTGTGTGATGGGAGGGCGTGGAGGGAGATTCACTCCGTGTCTGACCCCGGGAGTGTTTGTTGGGACCGTGTAGAGGAATAATCACTGTGTGTCTGACGACGGGAGTGTGTGATGGGACGGTGTGGAGGGAGATTCACTCTTTGTGTGACACCGGGAGTGTTTGATGGTACAGTGTAGAGGAATAATCACTCTGTGTCTGACCCCAAGAGTGTATGATGGGACGGTGTGGATATAAATTCACTCTGTGTCTGACCCCGCAAGTGTTTGATGGGACCATGTAGAGGAATAACCTCTCTGTGTCTGACCCCGGGAGTGTGTGATGGGAGGGCGTGGAGGGAGATTCACTCTGTGTCTGACCCCGGGAGTGTTTGTTGGGACCGTGTAGAGGAATAATCACTGTGTGTCTGACGACGGGAGGGTGTGATGGGACGGTGTGGAGGGAGATTCACTCTTTGTGTGACACCGGGAGTGTTTGATGGTACAGTGTAGAGGAATAATCACTCTGTGTCTGACCCCGAGAGTGTATGACGGGACGGTGTGGATATAAATTCACTCTGTGTCTGACCCCGCAAGTGTTTGATGGGACCGTGTAGAGGAATAACCTCTCTGTGTCTGACCCCGGGAGTGTGTGATGGGAGGGCGTGGAGGGAGATTCACTCTGTGTCTGACCCCGGGAGTGTTTGTTGGGACAGTGTAGAGGAATAATCACTCTGTGTCTGACCCCGGGAGTGTTTGATGGGACCGTGTAGAGGAATAATCACTCTGTGTCTGACCACGGGAGTGTGTGATGGGACGGTGTGGAGGGAGATTCACTCTTTGTCTGACCCCGGGAGAGTTTGATGGGACCGTGTAGAGGAATAATCACACTGTGTCTGACCACGGGAGTGTGTGATGGGACGGTGTGGATATAAATTCACTCTGTGTCTGACCCACGGAGTGTTTGATGGGACGGCGTGGAGGGAGATTCACTCTGTGTCTGACCCCGGGAGTGTTTGAATGGGACCGTGTAGAGGAAAAATCACTCTGTGTCTGACCCCGGGAGTGTCTGATGGGATCGTGTAGAGGAATAATCACTCTGTGTCTGAACCCGGGATTGTTTGATGGGACCGTGTAGAGGAATAATCACTCTGAGTCTGACCAAGGGAGTGTTTGATGGGACCGAGTAGAGGAATAATCACTCTGTGTCTGACCCCGGGATTCTTTGATGGGACCGTGTAGAGGAATAATCACTCTGAGTCTGACCCCGGGAGTGTTTGATGGGACCGTGTAGAGGAATAATCACTGTGTGTCTGACCCACGGAGTGTTTGAAGGTACAGTGTAGAGGAATAATCACACTGTGTCTGAGCACGGGAGTGTGTGATGGGACGGTGTGGAGGGAGATTCACTCTGTGTCTGACCCCGGGAGAGTATGATGGGACGGTGTGGATATTAATTCACTCTGTGTCTGACCCACGGAGTGTTTGATGGGACGGCGTGGAGGGAGATTCACTCTGTGTCTGACCCCGGGAGTGTTTGATGGGACCGTGTAGAGGAAAAATCACTCTGTGTCTGACCCCGGGAGTGTTTGATGGGATCGTGTAGAGGAATAATCACTCTGTGTCTGACCCCGGCATTGTTTGATGGGACCGTGTAGAGGAATAATCACTCTGAGTCTGACCCCGGGAGTGTTTGATGGGACCGTGTAGAGGAATAATCACTGTGTGTCGGACCCACGTAGTGTTTGATGGTACAGTGTAGAGGAATAATCACTCTGTGTCTGACCCCGGGAGCGTATGATGGGACGGTGTGGATATAAATTCACTCTGTGTCTGACCCCGGGAGTGTTTATTGGGACCGTGTAGAGGAATAATTACTCTGAGTCTGACCCCGGGAGTGTTTGATGGGACCTTGTAGAGGAATAATCACTGTGTGTCTGCCCCACCGAGTGTTAGATGGTACAGTGTAGAGGAATAATCACTCTGTGTCTGACCACGGGTGCGTAAGATGGGACGGTGTGGATATAAATTCACTCTGTGTCTGACCCCGGGATTGTTTGATGGGACCGTGTAGAGGAATAATCACTCTGAGTCTGACCCCGGGAGTGTTTGATGGTACAGTGTAGAGGAATAATCACTCTGTGTCTGACCCCGAGAGTGTATGATGGGACGGTGTGGATATAAATTCACTCTGTGTCTGACCCCGCAAGTGTTTGATGGGACCGTGTAGAGGAATAACCTCTCTGTGTCTGACCCCGGGAGTGTGTGATGGGAGGGCGTGGAGGGAGATTCACTCTGTGTCTGATCCCGGGAGTGTTTGTTGGGACCGTGTAGAGGAATAATCACTGTGTGTCTGACGACGGGAGTGTGTGATGGGACGGTGTGGAGGGAGATTCACTCTTTGTGTGACACCGGGAGTGTTTGATGGTACAGTGTAGAGGAATAATCACTCTGTGTCTGACCCCGAGAGTGTATGACGGGACGGTGTGGATATAAATTCACTCTGTGTCTGACCCCGCAAGTGTTTGATGGGACCGTGTAGAGGGATAACCTCTCTGTGTCTGACCCCGGGAGAGTGTGATGGGAGGGCGTGGAGGGAGATTCACTCTGTGTCTGACCCCGGGAGTGTTTGTTGGGACAGTGTAGAGGAATAATCACTCTGTGTCTGACCCCGGGAGTGTTTGATGGGACCGTGTAGAGGAATAATCAATCTGTGTCTGACCACGGGAGTGTGTGATGGGACGGTGTGGAGGGAGATTCACTCTTTGTCTGACCCCGGGAGAGTTTGATGGGACCGTGTAGAGGAATAATCACACTGTGTCTGACCACGGGAGTGTGTGATGGGACGGTGTGGATATAAATTCACTCCGTGTCTGACCCACGGAGTGTTTGATGGGACGGCGTGGAGGGAGATTCACTCTGTGTCTGACCCCGGGAGTGTTTGATGGGACCGTGTAGAGGAAAAATCACTCTGTGTCTGACCCCGGGAGTGTTTGATGGGATCGTGTAGAGGAATAATCACTCTGTGTCTGAACCCGGGATTGTTTGATGGGACCGTGTAGAGGAATAATCACTCTGAGTCTGACCCCGGGAGTGTTTGATGGGACCGAGTAGAGGAATAATCACTCTGTGTCTGACCCCGGGATTGTTTGATGGGACCGTGTAGAGGAATAATCACTCTGAGTCTGACCCCGGGAGTGTTTGATGGGACCGTGTAGAGGAATAATCACTGTGTGTCTGACCCACGGAGTGTTTGATGGTACAGTGTAGAGGAATAATCACACTGTGTCTGAGCACGGGAGTGTGTGATGGGACGGTGTGGAGGGAGATTCACTCTGTGTCTGACCACGGGAGAGTATGATGGGACGGTGTGGATATCAATTCACTCTGTGTCTGACCCACGGAGTGTTTGATGGGACGGCGTGGAGGGAGATTCACTCTGTGTCTGACCCCGGGAGTGTTTGATGGGACCGTGTAGAGGAAAAATCACTCTGTGTCTGACCCCGGGAGTGTTTGATGGGATCGTGTAGAGGAATAATCACTCTGTGTCTGACCCCGGCATTGTTTGATGGGACCGTGTAGAGGAATAATCACTCTGAGTCTGACCCCGGGAGTGTTTGATGGGACCGTGTAGAGGAATAATCACTGTGTGTCGGACCCACGTAGTGTTTGATGGTACAGTGTAGAGGAATAATCACTCTGTGTCTGACCCCGGGAGTGTATGATGGGACGGTGTGGATATAAATTCACTCTGTTTCTGACCCCGCAAGTGCTTGATGGGACCGTGTAGAGGAATAATCTCTCTGTGTCTGACACCGGGAGTGTGTGATGGGACGGCGTGGAGGGAGATTCACTCTGTGTCTGACCCGGGAGTGTTTGATGGGACCGTGTAGAGGAAAAATCACTCTGTGTCCGTCCCCGGGAGTGTTTGATGGGATCGTGTAGAGGAATAATCACTCTGTGTCTGACCCACGGAGTGTTTGATGGTACAGTGTAGAGCAATAATCACTCTGTGTCTGACCCCGGGAGCGTATGATGGGACGGTGTGGATATAAATTCACACCGTGTCTGACCCCGGGAGTGTTTATTGGGACGGTGTAGAGGAATAATTACTCTGAGTCTGACCCCGGGAGTGTTTGATGGGACCTTGTAGAGGAATAATCACTGTGTGTCTGCCCCACCGACTGTTTGATGGTACAGTGTAGAGGAATAATCACTCTGTGTCTGACCACGGGTGCGTATGATGGGACGGTGTGGATATAAATTCACTCTGTGTCTGACCCCTGGATTGTTTGATGGGACCGTGTAGAGGAATAATCACTCTGAGACTGACCCCGGGTGTGTTTGATGGTACAGTGTAGAGGAATAATCACTCTGTGTCTGACCCCGAGAGTGTATGATGGGACGGTGTGGATATAAATTCACTCTGTGTCTGACCCCGCAAGTGTTTGATGGGACCGTGTAGAGGAATAAACTCTCTGTGCCCGACCCCGGGAGTGTGTGATGGGAGGGCGTGGAGGGAGATTCACTCTGTGTCTGACCCCGGGAGTGTTTGTTGGGACAGTGTAGAGGAATAATCATTCTGTGTCTGACCACGGGAGTGTTTGATGGGACCGTGTAGAGGAATAATCACTCTGTGTCTGACCACGGGAGTGTGTGATGGGACGGTGTGGATATAAATTCACTCTGTGTCTGATCCACGGAGTGTTTGATGGGACGGCTTGGAGGGAGATTCACTCTGTGTCTGACCCCGGGAGTGTTTGATGGGACCGTGTAGAGGAATAATCACTCTGTGTCTGACCACGGAAGAGTCTGATGTGACCTTGTAGAGGAATAATCACTCTGTGTCTGACCCCGGGAGAGTGTGATGGGACAGCGTAGAGGGAGATTCACTCTGTGTCTGACCCCCGGAGTGTTTGATGGGACCGTGTAGAGGAATAATCACTCTGTGTCTGACCACGGGAATGTGTGATGGGACGGTGTGGAGGGAGATTCACTCTGTGTCTGACCCCGGGAGTGTTTGATGGGACCCTGTAGAGGAATAATCACTCTGTGTCTGACCCCGGGTGTGTTTGATGGGATCGTGTAGAGGAATAATCACTCTGTGTCTGACCCCGGGATTGTTTGATGGGACCGTGTAGAGGAATAATCACTCTGAGTCTGACCCCGGGACTGTTTGATGGGACCGTGTAGAGGAATAATCACTGTGTGTCTGCCCCACCGAGTGTTTGATGGTACAGTGTATAGGAATAATCACTCTGTGTCTGACCCCGGGAGTGTATGATGGGACGGTGTGGATATAAATTCACTCTGTTTCTGACCCCGCAAGTGTTTGATGGGACCGTGTAGAGGAATAATCTCTCTGTGTCTGACACCGGGAGTGTGTGATGGGACGGCGTGGTTGGAGATTCACTCTGTGTCTGACCCGGGAGTGTTTGATGGGACCGTGTAGAGGAAAAATCACTCTGTGTCTGTCCCCGGGAGTGTTTGATGGGACCGTGTAGAGGAATAATCACTCTGTGCCTGACCCCGGGAGTGTTTGATGGGATCGTGTAGAGGAATAATCACTCTGTGTCTGACCCACGGAGTGTTTGATGGTACAGTGTAGAGGAATAATCACTCTGTGTCTGACCCCGGGAGCGTATGATGGGACGGTGTGGATATAAATTCACTCCGTGTCTGACCCCGGGAGTGTTTATTGGGACAGTGTAGAGGAATAATTACTCTGAGTCTGACCCCGGGAGTGTTTGATGGGACCTTGTAGAGGAAAAATCACTCTGTGTCTGTCCCCGGGAGTGTTTGATGGGACCGTGTAGAGGAATAATCACTCTGTGCCTGACCCCGGGAGTGTTTGATGGGATCGTGTAGAGGAATAATCACTCTGTGTCTGACCCACGGAGTGTTTGATGGGACCGTGTAGAGGAATAATCTCTCTGTGTCTGACACCGGGAGTGTGTGATGGGACGGCTTGGAGGGAGATTCACTCTGTGTCTGACCCGGGAATATTTGATGGGACCGTGTAGAGGAAAAATCACTCTGTGTCTGACCCACGGATTGTTTGAAGGTACAGTGTAGAGGAATAATCACTCTGTGTCTGACCCCGGGAGCGTATGATGGGACGGTGTGGATATAAATTCACTCTGTGTCTGACCCCGGGAGTGTTTATTGGGACCGTGTAGAGGAATAATTACTCTGAGTCTGACCCCGGGAGTGTTTGATGGGACCTTGTAGAGGAATAATCACTGTGTGTCTGCCCCACCGAGTGTTAGATGGTACAGTGTAGAGGAATAATCACTCTGTGTCTGACCACGGGTGCGTAAGATGGGACGGTGTGGATATAAATTCACTCTGTGTCTGACCCCGGGATTGTTTGATGGGACCGTGTAGAGGAATAATCACTCTGAGTCTGACCCCGGGAGTGTTTGATGGTACAGTGTAGAGGAATAATCACTCTGTGTCTGACCCCGAGAGTGTATGATGGGACGGTGTGGATATAAATTCACTCTGTGTCTGACCCCGCAAGTGTTTGATGGGACCGTGTAGAGGAATAACCTCTCTGTGTCTGACCCCGGGAGTGTGTGATGGGAGGGCGTGGAGGGAGATTCACTCCGTGTCTGACCCCGGGAGTGTTTGTTGGGACCGTGTAGAGGAATAATCACTGTGTGTCTGACGACGGGAGTGTGTGATGGGACGGTGTGGAGGGAGATTCACTCTTTGTGTGACACCGGGAGTGTTTGATGGTACAGTGTAGAGGAATAATCACTCTGTGTCTGACCCCAAGAGTGTATGATGGGACGGTGTGGATATAAATTCACTCTGTGTCTGACCCCGCAAGTGTTTGATGGGACCGTGTAGAGGAATAACCTCTCTGTGTCTGACCCCGGGAGTGTGTGATGGGAGGGCGTGGAGGGAGATTCACTCTGTGTCTGACCCCGGGAGTGTTTGTTGGGACCGTGTAGAGGAATAATCACTGTGTGTCTGACGACGGGAGTGTGTGATGGGACGGTGTGGAGGGAGATTCACTCTTTGTGTGACACCGGGAGTGTTTGATGGTACAGTGTAGAGGAATAATCACTCTGTGTCTGACCCCGAGAGTGTATGACGGGACGGTGTGGATATAAATTCACTCTGTGTCTGACCCCGCAAGTGTTTGATGGGACCGTGTAGAGGAATAACCTCTCTGTGTCTGACCCCGGGAGTGTGTGATGGGAGGGCGTGGAGGGAGATTCACTCTGTGTCTGACCCCGGGAGTGTTTGTTGGGACAGTGTAGAGGAATAATCACTCTGTGTCTGACCCCGGGAGTGTTTGATGGGACCGTGTAGAGGAATAATCACTCTGTGTCTGACCACGGGAGTGTGTGATGGGACGGTGTGGAGGGAGATTCACTCTTTGTCTGACCCCGGGAGAGTTTGATGGGACCGTGTAGAGGAATAATCACACTGTGTCTGACCACGGGAGTGTGTGATGGGACGGTGTGGATATAAATTCACTCTGTGTCTGACCCACGGAGTGTTTGATGGGACGGCGTGGAGGGAGATTCACTCTGTGTCTGACCCCGGGAGTGTTTGAATGGACCGTGTAGAGGAAAAATCACTCTGTGTCTGACCCCGGGAGTGTCTGATGGGATCGTGTAGAGGAATAATCACTCTGTGTCTGAACCCGGGATTGTTTGATGGGACCGTGTAGAGGAATAATCACTCTGAGTCTGACCAAGGGAGTGTTTGATGGGACCGAGTAGAGGAATAATCACTCTGTGTCTGACCCCGGGATTCTTTGATGGGACCGTGTAGAGGAATAATCACTCTGAGTCTGACCCCGGGAGTGTTTGATGGGACCGTGTAGAGGAATAATCACTGTGTGTCTGACCCACGGAGTGTTTGAAGGTACAGTGTAGAGGAATAATCACACTGTGTCTGAGCACGGGAGTGTGTGATGGGACGGTGTGGAGGGAGATTCACTCTGTGTCTGACCCCGGGAGAGTATGATGGGACGGTGTGGATATTAATTCACTCTGTGTCTGACCCACGGAGTGTTTGATGGGACGGCGTGGAGGGAGATTCACTCTGTGTCTGACCCCGGGAGTGTTTGATGGGACCGTGTAGAGGAAAAATCACTCTGTGTCTGACCCCGGGAGTGTTTGATGGGATCGTGTAGAGGAATAATCACTCTGTGTCTGACCCCGGCATTGTTTGATGGGACCGTGTAGAGGAATAATCACTCTGAGTCTGACCCCGGGAGTGTTTGATGGGACCGTGTAGAGGAATAATCACTGTGTGTCGGACCCACGTAGTGTTTGATGGTACAGTGTAGAGGAATAATCACTCTGTGTCTGACCCCGGGAGCGTATGATGGGACGGTGTGGATATAAATTCACTCTGTGTCTGACCCCGGGAGTGTTTATTGGGACCGTGTAGAGGAATAATTACTCTGAGTCTGACCCCGGGAGTGTTTGATGGGACCTTGTAGAGGAATAATCACTGTGTGTCTGCCCCACCGAGTGTTAGATGGTACAGTGTAGAGGAATAATCACTCTGTGTCTGACCACGGGTGCGTAAGATGGGACGGTGTGGATATAAATTCACTCTGTGTCTGACCCCGGGATTGTTTGATGGGACCGTGTAGAGGAATAATCACTCTGAGTCTGACCCCGGGAGTGTTTGATGGTACAGTGTAGAGGAATAATCACTCTGTGTCTGACCCCGAGAGTGTATGATGGGACGGTGTGGATATAAATTCACTCTGTGTCTGACCCCGCAAGTGTTTGATGGGACCGTGTAGAGGAATAACCTCTCTGTGTCTGACCCCGGGAGTGTGTGATGGGAGGGCGTGGAGGGAGATTCACTCTGTGTCTGATCCCGGGAGTGTTTGTTGGGACCGTGTAGAGGAATAATCACTGTGTGTCTGACGACGGGAGTGTGTGATGGGACGGTGTGGAGGGAGATTCACTCTTTGTGTGACACCGGGAGTGTTTGATGGTACAGTGTAGAGGAATAATCACTCTGTGTCTGACCCCGAGAGTGTATGACGGGACGGTGTGGATATAAATTCACTCTGTGTCTGACCCCGCAAGTGTTTGATGGGACCGTGTAGAGGGATAACCTCTCTGTGTCTGACCCCGGGAGAGTGTGATGGGAGGGCGTGGAGGGAGATTCACTCTGTGTCTGACCCCGGGAGTGTTTGTTGGGACAGTGTAGAGGAATAATCACTCTGTGTCTGACCCCGGGAGTGTTTGATGGGACCGTGTAGAGGAATAATCAATCTGTGTCTGACCACGGGAGTGTGTGATGGGACGGTGTGGAGGGAGATTCACTCTTTGTCTGACCCCGGGAGAGTTTGATGGGACCGTGTAGAGGAATAATCACACTGTGTCTGACCACGGGAGTGTGTGATGGGACGGTGTGGATATAAATTCACTCCGTGTCTGACCCACGGAGTGTTTGATGGGACGGCGTGGAGGGAGATTCACTCTGTGTCTGACCCCGGGAGTGTTTGATGGGACCGTGTAGAGGAAAAATCACTCTGTGTCTGACCCCGGGAGTGTTTGATGGGATCGTGTAGAGGAATAATCACTCTGTGTCTGAACCCGGGATTGTTTGATGGGACCGTGTAGAGGAATAATCACTCTGAGTCTGACCCCGGGAGTGTTTGATGGGACCGAGTAGAGGAATAATCACTCTGTGTCTGACCCCGGGATTGTTTGATGGGACCGTGTAGAGGAATAATCACTCTGAGTCTGACCCCGGGAGTGTTTGATGGGACCGTGTAGAGGAATAATCACTGTGTGTCTGACCCACGGAGTGTTTGATGGTACAGTGTAGAGGAATAATCACACTGTGTCTGAGCACGGGAGTGTGTGATGGGACGGTGTGGAGGGAGATTCACTCTGTGTCTGACCACGGGAGAGTATGATGGGACGGTGTGGATTTCAATTCACTCTGTGTCTGACCCACGGAGTGTTTGATGGGACGGCGTGGAGGGAGATTCACTCTGTGTCTGACCCCGGGAGTGTTTGATGGGACCGTGTAGAGGAAAAATCACTCTGTGTCTGACCCCGGGAGTGTTTGATGGGATCGTGTAGAGGAATAATCACTCTGTGTCTGACCCCGGCATTGTTTGATGGGACCGTGTAGAGGAATAATCACTCTGAGTCTGACCCCGGGAGTGTTTGATGGGACCGTGTAGAGGAATAATCACTGTGTGTCGGACCCACGTAGTGTTAGATGGTACAGTGTAGAGGAATAATCACACTGTGTCTGACCCCGGGAGTGTATGATGGGACGGTGTGGATATAAATTCACTCTGTTTCTGACCCCGCAAGTGCTTGATGGGACCGTGTAGAGGAATAATCTCTCTGTGTCTGACACCGGGAGTGTGTGATGGGACGGCGTGGAGGGAGATTCACTCTGTGTCTGACCCGGGAGTGTTTGATGGGACCGTGTAGAGGAAAAATCACTCTGTGTCCGTCCCCGGGAGTGTTTGATGGGATCGTGTAGAGGAATAATCACTCTGTGTCTGACCCACGGAGTGTTTGATGGTACAGTGTAGAGCAATAATCACTCTGTGTCTGACCCCGGGAGCGTATGATGGGACGGTGTGGATATAAATTCACACCGTGTCTGACCCCGGGAGTGTTTATTGGGACGGTGTAGAGGAATAATTACTCTGAGTCTGACCCCGGGAGTGTTTGATGGGACCTTGTAGAGGAATAATCACTGTGTGTCTGCCCCACCGACTGTTTGATGGTACAGTGTAGAGGAATAATCACTCTGTGTCTGACCACGGGTGCGTATGATGGGACGGTGTGGATATAAATTCACTCTGTGTCTGACCCCGGGATTGTTTGATGGGACCGTGTAGAGGAATAATCACTCTGAGACTGACCCCGGGTGTGTTTGATGGTACAGTGTAGAGGAATAATCACTCTGTGTCTGACCCCGAGAGTGTATGATGGGACGGTGTGGATATAAATTCACTCTGTGTCTGACCCCGCAAGTGTTTGATGGGACCGTGTAGAGGAATAAACTCTCTGTGCCCGACCCCGGGAGTGTGTGATGGGAGGGCGTGGAGGGAGATTCACTCTGTGTCTGACCCCGGGAGTGTTTGTTGGGACAGTGTAGAGGAATAATCATTCTGTGTCTGACCACGGGAGTGTTTGATGGGACCGTGTAGAGGAATAATCACTCTGTGTCTGACCACGGGAGTGTGTGATGGGACGGTGTGGATATAAATTCACTCTGTGTCTGATCCACGGAGTGTTTGATGGGACGGCTTGGAGGGAGATTCACTCTGTGTCTGACCCCGGGAGTGTTTGATGGGACCGTGTAGAGGAATAATCACTCTGTGTCTGACCACGGAAGAGTCTGAGGTGACCTTGTAGAGGAATAATCACTCTGTGTCTGACCCCGGGAGAGTGTGATGGGACAGCGTAGAGGGAGATTCACTCTGTGTCTGACCCCCGGAGTGTTTGATGGGACCGTGTAGAGGAATAATCACTCTGTGTCTGACCACGGGAATGTGTGATGGGACGGTGTGGAGGGAGATTCACTCTGTGTCTGACCCCGGGAGTGTTTGATGGGACCCTGTAGAGGAATAATCACTCTGTGTCTGACCACGGGAGTGTGAGATGGGACGGTGTTGAAGGAGATTCACACTGTGTCTGACACCGGGAGTGTGTGATGGTACAGTGTAGAGGAATAATCACTCTGTGTCTGACCACGGAAGAGTCTGATGTGACCTTGTAGAGGAATAATCACTCTGTGTCTGACCCCGGGAGAGTGTGATGGGACGGTGTGGATTGAGATTCACTCTGTGTCTGACCCCCGGAGTGTTTGATGGGACCGTGTAGAGGAATAATCACTCTGTGTCTGACCACGGGAGTGTGTGATGGGACGGTGTGGAGGGAGATTCACTCTTTGTCTGACCCCGGGAGAGTTTGATGGGACCGTGTAGAGGAATAATCACACTGTGTCTGACCACGGGAGTGTGTGATGGGACGGTGTGGATATAAATTCACTCTGTGTCTGACCCACGGAGTGTTTGATGGGACGGCGTGGAGGGAGATTCACTCTGTGTCTGACCCCGGGAGTGTTTGATGGGACCGTGTAGAGGAAAAATCACTCTGTGTCTGACCCCGGGAGTGTTTGATGGGATCGTGTAGAGGAATAATCACTCTGTGTCTGAACCCGGGATTGTTTGATGGGACCGTGTAGAGGAATAATCACTCTGTGTCTGACCCCGGGAGAGTGTGATGGGACGGTGTGGATTGAGATTCACTCTGTGTCTGACCCCCGGAGTGTTTGATGGGACCGTGTAGAGGAATAATCACTCTGAGTCTGACCACGGGAATGTGTGATGGGACGGTGTGGAGGGAGATTCACTCTGTGTCTGACCCCGGGAGTGTTTGATGGGACCCTGTAGAGGAATAATCACTCTGTGTCTGACCACGGGAGTGTGAGATGGGACGGTGTGGATTGAGATTCACTCTGTGTCTGACCCCCGGAGTGTTTGATGGGACCGTGTAGAGGAATAATCACTCTGTGTCTGACCACGGGAGTGTGTGATGGGACGGTGTGGAGGGAGATTCACTCTTTGTCTGACCCCGGGAGAGTTTGATGGGACCGTGTAGAGGAATAATCACACTGTGTCTGACCACGGGAGTGTGTGATGGGACGGTGTGGATATAAATTCACTCTGTGTCTGACCCACGGAGTGTTTGATGGGACGGCGTGGAGGGAGATTCACTCTGTGTCTGACCCCGGGAGTGTTTGATGGGACCGTGTAGAGGAAAAATCACTCTGTGTCTGACCCCGGGAGTGTTTGATGGGATCGTGTAGAGGAATAATCACTCTGTGTCTGAACCCGGGATTGTTTGATGGGACCGTGTAGAGGAATAATCACTCTGAGTCTGACCCCGGGAGTGTTTGATGGGACCGAGTAGAGGAATAATCACTCTGTGTCTGACCCCGGGATTGTTTGATGGGACCGTGTAGAGGAATAATCACTCTGAGTCTGACCCCGGGAGTGTTTGATGGGACCGTGTAGAGGAATAATCACTGTGTGTCTGACCCACGGAGTGTTTGATGGTACAGTGTAGAGGAATAATCACACTGTGTCTGAGCACGGGAGTGTGTGATGGGACGGTGTGGAGGGAGATTCACTCTGTGTCTGACCCCGGGAGTGTGTGATGGGACGGTGTGGATATAAATTCACTCTGTGTCTGACCCACGGAGTGTTTGATGGGACGGCGTGGAGGGAGATTCACTCTGTGTCTGACCCCGGGAGTGTTTGATGGGTCCGTGTAGAGGAAAAATCACTCTGTGTCTGACTCCGGGAGTGTTTGATGGGATCGTGTAGAGGAATAATCACTCTGTGTCTGACCCCGGGATTGTTTGATGGGACCGTGTAGAGGAATAATCACTCTGAGTCTGACCCCGGGACTGTTTGATGGGACCGTGTAGAGGAATAATCACTGTGTGTCTGCCCCACCGAGTGTTTGATGGTACAGTGCAGAGGAATAATCACTCTGTGTCAGACCCCGAGAGTGTATGATGGGACGGTGTGGATATAAATTCACTCTGTGTCTGACCCCGCAAGTGTTTGATGGGACCGTGTAGAGGAATAACCTCTCTGTGTCTGACCCCGGGAGTGTGTGATGGGAGGGCCTGGAGGGAGATTCACTCTGTGTCTGACCCCGGGAGTGTTTGTTGGGACCGTGTAGAGGAATAATCACTGTGTGTCTGACCACGGGAGTGTGTGATGGGACGGTGTGGAGGGAGATTCACTCTTTGTGTGACCCCGGGAGTGTTTGATGGGACCGTGTAGAGGAATAATCACACTGTGTCTGACCACGGGAGCGTGTGATGGGACGGTGTGGAGGGAGATTCACTCTGTGTCTGACCCCGGGAGAGTATGATGGGACGGTGTGGATATAAATTCACTCTGTGTCTGACCCACGGAGTGTTTGATGGGACGGCGTGGAGGGAGATTCACTCTGTGTCTGACCCCGGGAGTGTTTGATGGGACCGTGTAGAGGAAAAATCACACTGTGTCTGACCCCGGGAGTGTTTGATGGAATCGTGTAGAGGAATAATCACTCTGTGTCTGACCCCGGGATTGTTTGATGGGACCGTGTAGAGGAATAATCACTGTGTGTCTGACCCACGGATTGTTTGATTGTACAGTGTAGAGGAATAATCACTCTGTGTCTGACCCCGGGAGTGTATGATGGGACGGTGTGGATATAAATTCACTCTGTGTCTGACCCCGCAAGTGTTTGATGGGACCGTGTAGAGGAATAATCTCTCTGTGTCTGACACCGGGAGTGTGTGATGGGACGGCTTGGAGGGAGATTCACTCTGTGTCTGACCCGGGAGTGTTTGATGGGACCGTGTAGAGGAAAAATCACTCTGTGTCTGTCCCCGGGAGTGTTTGATGGGACCGTGTAGAGGAATAATCACTCTGTGTCTGACCCCGGGAGTGTTTGATGGGATCGTGTAGAGGAATAATCACTCTGTGTCTGACCCACTGAGTGTTTGATGGTACAGTGTAGAGGAATAATCACTCTGTGTCTGACCCCGGGAGCGTATGTTGGGACGGTGTGGATATAAATTCACTCTGTGTCTGACCCCGGGAGTGTTTATTGGGACCGTGTAGAGGAATAATTACTCTGAGTCTGACCCCGGGAGTGTTTGATGGGACCTTGTAGAGGAATAATCACTGTGTGTCTGCCCCACCGAGTGTTTGATGGTACAGTGTAGAGGAATAATCACTCTGTGTCTCACCACGGGTGCGTAAGATGGGACGGTGTGGATATAAATTCACTCTGTGTCTGACCCCGGGATTGTTTGATGGGACCGTGTAGAGGAATAATCACTCTGTGTCTGACCCCGAGAGTGTATGATGGGACGGTGTGGATATAAATCCACTCTGTGTCTGACCCCGCAAGTGTTTGATGGGACCGTGTAGAGGAATAACCTCTCTGTGTCTGACCCCGGGAGTGTGTGATGGGACCGTGTAGAGGAATAACCTCTCTGTGCCTGACCCCGGGAGTGTGTGATGGGAGCGCGTGGAGGGAGATTCACTCTGTGTCTGACCCCGGGAGTGTTTGTTGGGACAGTGTAGAGGAATAATCATTCTGTGTCTGACCCCGGGAGTGTTTGATGGGACCGTGTAGAGGAATAATCACTCTGTGTCTGACCACGGGAGTGTGTGATGGGACGGTGTGGATATAAATTCACTCTGTGTCTGACCCACGGAGTGTTTGATGGGACGGTGTGGAGGGAGATTCACTCTTTGTGTGACCCCGGGAGTGTTTGATGGTACAGTGTAGAGGAATAATCACTCTGTGTCTGACCCCGAGAGTGTATGACGGGACGGTGTGGATATAAAATCACTCTGTGTCTGACCCCGCAAGTGTTTGATGGGACCGTGTAGAGGAATAACCTCTCTGTGTCTGACCCCGGGAGAGTGTGATGGGAGGGCGTGGAGGGAGATTCACTCTGTGTCTGACCCCGGGAGTGTTTGTTGGGACAGTGTAGAGGAATAATAACTGTGTCTGACCCCGGGAGTGTTTGAAGTGACCGTGTAGAGGAATAATCACTCTGTGTCTGACCACGGGAGTGTGTGATGGGACGGTGTGGAGGGAGATTCACTCTTTGTCTGACCCCGGGAGAGTTTGATGGGACCGTGTAGAGGAATAATCACACTGTGTCTGACCACGGGAGTGTGTGATGGGACGGTGTGGATATAAATTCACTCTGTGTCTGACCCACGGAGTGTTTGATGGGACGGCGTGGAGGGAGATTCACTCTGTGTCTGACCCCGGGAGTGTTTGATGGGACCGTGTAGAGGAAAAATCACTCTGTGTCTGACCCCGGGAGTGTTTGATGGGATCGTGTAGAGGAATAATCACTCTGTGTCTGAACCCGGGATTGTTTGATGGGACCGTGTAGAGGAATAATCACTCTGAGTCTGACCCCGGGAGTGTTTGATGGGACCGTGTAGAGGAATAATCACTCTGTGTCTGACCCCGGGATTGTTTGATGGGACCGTGTAGAGGAATAATCACTCTGAGTCTGACCCCGGGAGTGTTTGATGGGACCGTGTAGAGGAATAATCACTGTGTGTCTGACCCACGGAGTGTTTGATGGTACAGTGTAGAGGAATAATCACACTGTGTCTGAGCACGGGAGAGTGTGATGGGAGGGCGTGGAGGGAGATTCACTCTGTGTCTGACCCCGGGAGTGTTTGTTGGGACAGTGTAGAGGAATAATAACTGTGTCTGACCCCGGGAGTGTTTGAAGTGACCGTGTAGAGGAATAATCACTCTGTGTCTGACCACGGGAGTGTGTGATGGGACGGTGTGGAGGGAGATTCACTCTTTGTCTGACCCCGGGAGAGTTTGATGGGACCGTGTAGAGGAATAATCACACTGTGTCTGACCACGGGAGTGTGTGATGGGACGGTGTGGATATAAATTCACTCTGTGTCTGACCCACGGAGTGTTTGATGGGACGGCGTGGAGGGAGATTCACTCTGTGTCTGACCCCGGGAGTGTTTGATGGGACCGTGTAGAGGAAAAATCACTCTGTGTCTGACCCCGGGAGTGTTTGATGGGATCGTGTAGAGGAATAATCACTCTGTGTCTGAACCCGGGATTGTTTGATGGGACCGTGTAGAGGAATAATCACTCTGAGTCTGACCCCGGGAGTGTTTGATGGGACCGTGTAGAGGAATAATCACTCTGTGTCTGACCCCGGGATTGTTTGATGGGACCGTGTAGAGGAATAATCACTCTGAGTCTGACCCCGGGAGTGTTTGATGGGACCGTGTAGAGGAATAATCACTGTGTGTCTGACCCACGGAGTGTTTGATGGTACAGTGTAGAGGAATAATCACACTGTGTCTGAGCACGGGAGTGTGTGATGGGACGGTGTGGAGGGAGATTCACTCTGTGTCTCACCCCGGGAGAGTATGATGGGACGGTGCGGATATAAATTCACTCTGTGTCTGACCCACGGAGTGTTTGATGGGACGGCGTGGAGGGAGATTCACTCTGTGTCTGACCCCGGGAGTGTTTGATGGGACCGTGTAGAGGAATAATCACTCTGTGTCTGACCCCGGCATTGTTTGATGGGACCGTGTAGAGGAATAATCACACTGTGTCTGACCCCGGGAGTGTTTGATGGGATCGTGTAGAGGAATAATCACTCTGTGTCTGACCCCGGCATTGTTTGATGGGACCGTGTAGAGGAATAATCACTCTGAGTCTGACCCCGGGAGTGTTTGATGGGACCGTGTAGAGGAATAATCAGTGTGTGTCGGACCCACGTAGTGTTTGATGGTACAGTGTAGAGGAATAATCACTCTGTGTCTGACCCTGGGAGTGTATGATGGGACGGTGTGGATATAAATTCACTCTGCTTCTGACCCCGCAAGTGCTTGATGGGACCGTGTAGAGGAATAATCTCTCTGTGTCTGACACCGGGAGTGTGTGATGGGACGGCGTGGAGGGAGATTCACTCTGTGTCTGACCCGGGAGTGTTTGATGGGACCGTGTAGAGGAAAAATCACTCTGTGTCCGTCCCCGGGAGTGTTTGATGGGACCGTGTAGAGGAATAATCACTCTGTGTCTGACCCCGGGAGTGTTTGATGGGATCGTGTAGAGGAATAATCACTCTGTGTCTGTCCCACGGAGTGTTTGATGGTACAGTGTAGAGGAATAATCACTCTGTGTCTGACCCCGGGAGTGTTTATTGGGACCTTGTAGAGGAATAATTACTCTGAGTCTGACCCCGGGAGTGTTTGATGGGACCTTGTAGAGGAACAATCACTGTGTGTCTGCCCCCCCGAGTGTTTGATGGTACAGTGTAGAGGAATAATCACTCTGTGTCTGACCACGGGTGCGTATGATGGGACGGTGTGGATATAAATTCACTCTGTGTCTGACCCCGGGATTGTTTGATGGGACCGTGTAGAGGAATAATCACTCTGAGTCTGACCCCGGGAGTGTTTGATGGTACAGTGTAGAGGAATAATCACTCTGTGTCTGACCCCGAGAGTGTATGATGGGACGGTGTGGATATAAATTCACTCTGTGTCTGACCCCGCAAGTGTTTGATGGGACCGTGTAGAGGAATAACCTCTCTGTGTCTGACCCCGGGAGTGTGTGATGGGAGCGTGTAGAGGAAAAATCACTCTGTGTCTGACCCCGGGATTGTTTGATGGGATCGTGTAGAGGAATAATCACTCTGTGTCTGACCCCGGGATTGTTTGATGGGACCGTGTAGAGGAATAATCACTCTGAGTCTGACCCCGGGACTGTTTGATGGGACCGTGTAGAGGAATAATCACTGTGTGTCTGACCCACGGAGTGTTTCATGGTACAGTGTAGAGGAATAATCACTCTGTGTCTGACCCAGGGAGTGTATGATGGGACGGTGTGGATATAAATTCACTCTGTGTCTGACCCCGAAAGTGTTTGATGGGATCGTGTAGAGGAATAATCTCTCTGTGTCTGAACCCGGGAGTGTGTGATGGGACCGTGTAGAGGAATAATCACTTTGTGTCTGCCCCACCGAGTGTTTGATGGTACAGTGTAGAGGAATAATCACTCTGTGTCTGACCACGGGTGCGTATGATGGGACGGTGAGGATATAAATTCACTCTGTGTCTGACCCCGGGATTGTTTGATGGGACCGTGTAGAGGAATAATCACTCTGAGTCTGACCCCGGGAGTGTTTGATGGTACAGTGTAGAGGAATAATCTCTCTGTGTCTGACCCCGAGAGTGTATGATGGGACGGTGTGGATATAAATTCACTCTGTGTCTGACCCCGCAAGTGTTTGATGGGACCGTGTAGAGGAATAACCTCTCTGTGTCTGACCCCGGGAGTGTGTGATGGGAGGGCGTGGAGGGAGATTCACTCTGTGTCTGACCCCGGGAGTGTTTGTTGGGACAGTGTAGAGGAATAATCACTCTGTGTCTGACCCCGGGAGTGTATGATGGGACGGTGTGGATATAAATTCACTCTGCTTCTGACCCCGCAAGTGCTTGATGGGACCGTGTAGAGGAATAATCTCTCTGTGTCTGACCCGGGAGTGTTTGATGGGACCGTGTAGAGGAAAAATCACTCTGTGTCCGTCCCCGGGAGTGTTTGATGGGACCGTGTAGAGGAATAATCTCTCTGTGTCTGACACCGGGAGTGTGTGATGGGAGGGCGTGGAGGGAGATTCACTCTGTGTCTGACCCCGGGAGTGTTTGTTGGGACAGTGTAGAGGAATAATCACTCTGTGTCTGACCCCGGGAGTGTATGATGGGACGGTGTGGATATAAATTCACTCTGCTTCTGACCCCGCAAGTGCTTGATGGGACCGTGTAGAGGAATAACCTCTCTGTGCCTGACCCCGGGAGTGTGTGATGGGAGCGCGTGGAGGGAGATTCACTCTGTGTCTGACCCCGGGAGCGTATGATGGGACGGTGTGGATATAAATTCACTCCGTGTCTGACCCCTGGAGTGTTTATTGGGACCGTGTAGAGGAATAATTACTCTGAGTCTGACCCCGGGAGTGTTTGATGGGACCTTGTAGAGGAATAATCACTGTGTGTCTGCCCCACCGAGTGTTTGATGGTACAGTGTAGAGGAATAATCACTCTGTGTCTGACCACGGGTGCGTATGATGGGACGGTGTGGATATAAATTCACTCTGTGTCTGACCCCGGGATTGTTTGATGGGACCGTGTAGAGGAATAATCACTCTGAGTCTGACCCCGGGAGTGTTTGATGGTACAGTGTAGAGGAATAATCACTCTGTGTCTGACCCCGCAAGTGTTTGATGGGACCGTGTAGAGGAATAACCTCTCTGTGCCTGACCCCGGGAGTGTGTGATGGGAGCGCGTGGAGGGAGATTCACTCTGTGTCTGACCCCGGGAGTGTTTGTTGGGACAGTGTAGAGGAATAATCATTCTGTGTCTGACCCCGGGAGTGTTTGATGGGACCGTGTAGAGGAATAATCACTCTGTGTCTGACCACGGGAGTGTGTGATGGGACGGTGTGGATATAAATTCACTCTGTGTCTGACCCACGGAGTGTTTGATGGGACGGTGTGGAGGGAGATTCACTCTGTGTCTGACCCCGGGAGTGTTTGATGGGACCGTGTAGAGGAAAAATCACTCTGTGTCTGACCCCGGGATTGTTTGATGGGATCGTGTAGAGGAGTAATCACTCTGTGTCTGACCCCGGGATTGTTTGATGGGACCGTGTAGAGGAATAATCACTCTGAGTCTGACCCCGGGACTGTTTGATGGGACCGTGTAGAGGAATAATCACTGTGTGTCTCACCCACGGAGTGTTTGATGGTACAGTGTAGAGGAATAATCACTCTGTGTCTGACCCAGGGAGTGTATGATGGGACGGTGTGGATATAAATTCACTCTGTGTCTGACCCCGAAAGTGTTTGATGGGACCGTGTAGAGGAATAACCTCTCTGTGTCTGACCCCGGGAGTTTGTGATGGGACGGCGTGGAGGGAGATTCTCTCAGTGTCTGACCCCGGGAGTGTTTGTTGGGACAGTGTAGAGGAATAATCACTCTGTGGCTGACCCCGGGAGTGTTTGATGGGACCGTGTAGAGGAATAATCACTCTGTGTCTGACCCCGGGAGTTTGATGGGACCGTGTAGAGGAATAATCACTCTGAGTCTGACCCCGGGAGTGTTTGATGGTACAGTGTAGAGGAATAATCTCTCTGTGTCTGACCCCGAGAGTGTATGATGGGACGGTGTGGATATAAATTCACTCTGTGTCTGACCCCGCAAGTGTTTGATGGGACCGTGTAGAGGAATAACCTCTCTGTGTCTGACCCCGGGAGTGTGTGATGGGAGGGCGTGGAGGGAGATTCACTCTGTGTCTGACCCCGGGAGTGTTTGTTGGGACAGTGTAGAGGAATAATCACTCTGTGTCTGACCCCGGGAGTGTTTGATGGGACCGTGTAGAGGAATAATCACTGTGTGTCTGACCACGGAAGTGTGTGATGGGACGGTGTGGAGGGAGATTCACTCTTTGTGTGACCCCGGGAGTGTTTGATGGGACCGTGTAGAGGAATAATCACTCTGTGTCTGACCCCGGGAGAGAATGATGGGACGGTGTGGATATAAATTCACTCTGTGTCTGACCCACGGAGTGTTTGATGGGACGGCGTGGAGGGAGATTCACTCTGTGTCTGACCCCGGGAGTGTTTGATGGGACCGTGTAGAGGGAAAATCACTCTGTGTCTGACCCCGGGAGTGTTTGATGGGATCGTGTAGAGGAATAATCACTCTGAGTCTGACCCACGGAGTGTTTGATGGTACAGTGTAGAGGAATAATCTCTCTGTGTCTGACACCGGGAGTGTGTGATGGGAAGGCGTGGAGGGAGATTCACTCTGTGTCTGACAAGGAGTGTTTGATGGGACAGTGTAGAGGAAAAATCACTCTGTGTCTGTCCCCGGTAGTGTTTGATGGGACCGTGTAGAGGAATAATCACTCTGAGTCTGACCCCGGGAGTGTTTGATGGTACAGTGTAGAGGAATAATCACTCTGTGTCTGACCAGAGGTGCGTATGATGGGACGGTGTGGATATAAATTCACTCTGTGTCTGACCCCGCGATTGTTTGATGCGATCGTGTAGAGGAATAATCACTCTGAGTCTGACCCCGGGAGTGTTTGATGGTACAGTGTAGAGGAATAATCACTCTGTGTCTGACCCCGAGAGTGTATGATGGGACGGTGTGGATATAAATTCACTGTGTCTGACCCCGCAAGTGTTTGATGGGACCGTGTAGAGGAATAACCTCTCTGTGTCTGACCCCGGGAGTGTGTGATGGGAGGGCGTGGAGGGAGATTCACTCTGTGTCTGACCCCGGGAGAGTTTGTTGGGACAGTGTAGAGGAATAATCACTCTGTGTCTGACCCCGGGAGTGTTTGATGGGACCGTGTAGAGAAATAATCACTCTGTGTCTGACCACGGGAGTCTGTGATGGGACGGTGTGGAGGGAGATTCACTCTTTGTCTGACCCCGGGAGAGTTTGATGGGACCGTGTAGAGGAATAATCACACTGTGTCTGACCACGGCAGTGTGTGATGGGACGGCGTGGAGGGAGATTCTCTCAGTGTCTGACCCCGGGAGTGTTTGTTGGGACAGTGTAGAGGAATAATCACTCTGTGTCTGACCCCGGGAGTGTTTGATGGGACCGTGTAGAGGAATAATCACTCTGTGTCTGACCCCGGGAGTGTTTGATGGGACCGTGTAGAGGAATAATCACAGTGTGTCTGACCCCGGGAGTGTTTGATGGGATCGTGTAGAGGAATAATCTCTCTGTGTCTGACCCCGGGAGTGTTTGATGGGATCGTGTAGAGGAATAATCTCTCTGTGTCTGACCCCGGGAGTGTGTGATGGGACCGTGTAGAGGAATAATCACTTTGTGTCTGCCCCACCGAGTGTTTGATGGTACAGTGTAGAGGAATAATCACTCTGTGTCTGACCTCGGGTGCGTATGATGGGACGGTGAGGATATAAATTCACTCTGTGTCTGACCCCGAGATTGTTTGATGGGACCGTGTAGAGGAATAATCACTCGAGTCTGACCCCGGGAGTGTTTGATGGTACAGTGTAGAGGAATAATCACTCTGTGTCTGACCCCGAGAGTGTATGATGGGACGGTGTGGATATAAATTCACTCTGTGTCTGACCCCGCAAGTGTTTGATGGGACCGTGTAGAGGAATAATCACTGTGTGTCTGACCACGGAAGTGTGTGATGGGACGGTGTGGAGGGAGATTCACTCTTTGTGTGACCCCGGGAGTGTTTGATGGGACCGTGTAGAGGAATAATCACACTGTGTCTGACCACGGGAGTGTGTGATGGGACGGTGTGGAGGGAGATTCACTCTGTGTCTGACCCCGGGAGAGAATGATGGGACGGTGTAGAGGAATAATCATTCTGTGTCTGACCCCGGGAGTGTTTGATGGGACCGTATAGAGGAATAATCACTCTGTGTCTGACCACGGGAGTGTGTGATGGGACGGTGTGGATATAAATTCACTCTGTGTCTGACCCACGGAGTGTTTGATGGGACGGTGTGGAGGGAGATTCACTCTGTGTCTGACCCCGGGAGTGTTTGATGGGACCGTGTAGAGGAAAAATCACTCTGTGTCTGACCCCGGGATTGTTTGATGGGATCGTGTAGAGGAATAATCACTCTGTGTCTGACCCCGGGATTGTTTGATGGGACCGTGTAGAGGAATAATCACTCTGAGTCTGACCCCGGGACTGTTTGATGGGACCGTGTAGAGGAATAATCACTGTGTGTCTGACCCACGGAGTGTTTGATGGTACAGTGTAGAGGAATAATCACTCTGTGTCTGACCCAGGGAGTGTATGATGGGACGGTGTGGATATAAATTCACTCTGTGTCTGACCCCGAAAGTGTTTGATGGGATCGTGTAGAGGAATAATCTCTCTGTGTCTGACCCCGGGAGTGTGTGATGGGACCGTGTAGAGGAATAATCACTTTGTGTCTGCCCCACCGAGTGTTTGATGGTACAGTGTAGAGGAATAATCACTCTGTGTCTGACCACGGGTGCGTATGATGGGACGGTGAGGATATAAATTCACTCTGTGTCTGACCCCGGGATTGTTTGATGGGACCGTGTAGAGGAATAATCACTCTGAGTCTGACCCCGGGAGTGTTTGATGGTACAGTGTAGAGGAATAATCTCTCTGTGTCTGACCCCGAGAGTGTATGATGGGACGGTGTGGATATAAATTCACTCTGTGTCTGACCCCGCAAGTGTTTGATGGGACCGTGTAGAGGAATAACCTCTCTGTGTCTGACCCCGGGAGTGTGTGATGGGAGGGCGTGGAGGGAGATTCACTCTGTGTCTGACCCCGGGAGTGTTTGTTGGGACAGTGTAGAGGAATAATCACTCTGTGTCTGACCCCGGGAGTGTATGATGGGACGGTGTGGATATAAATTCACTCTGCTTCTGACCCCGCAAGTGCTTGATGGGACCGTGTAGAGGAATAATCTCTCTGTGTCTGACACCGGGAGTGTGTGATGGGACGGCGTGGAGGGAGATTCACTCTGTGTCTGACCCGGGAGTGTTTGATGGGACCGTGTAGAGGAAAAATCACTCTGTGTCCGTCCCCGGGAGTGTTTGATGGGACGGTGTAGAGGAATAATCTCTCTGTGTCTGACACCGGGAGTGTGTGATGGGAGGGCGTGGAGGGAGATTCACTCTGTGTCTGACCCCGGGAGTGTTTGTTGGGACAGTGTAGAGGAATAATCACTCTGTGTCTGACCCCGGGAGTGTATGATGGGACGGTGTGGATATAAATTCACTCTGCTTCTGACCCCGCAAGTGCTTGATGGGACCGTGTAGAGGAATAACCTCTCTGTGCCTGACCCCGGGAGTGTGTGATGGGAGCGCGTGGAGGGAGATTCACTCTGTGTCTGACCCCGGGAGCGTATGATGGGACGGTATGGATATAAATTCACTCCGTGTCTGACCCCGGGAGTGTTTATTGGGACCGTGTAGAGGAATAATTACTCTGAGTCTGACCCCGGGAGTGTTTGATGGGACCTTGTAGAGGAATAATCACTGTGTGTCTGCCCCACCGAGTGTTTGATGGTACAGTGTAGAGGAATAATCACTCTGTGTCTGACCACGGGTGCGTATGATGGGACGGTGTGGATATAAATTCACTCTGTGTCTGACCCCGGGATTGTTTGATGGGACCGTGTAGAGGAATAATCACTCTGAGTCTGACCCCGGGAGTGTTTGATGGTACAGTGTAGAGGAATAATCACTCTGTGTCTGACCCCGAGAGTGTATGATGGGACGGTGTGGATATAAATTCACTCTGTGTCTGACCCCGCAAGTGTTTCATGGGACCGTGTAGAGGAATAACCTCTCTGTGCCTGACCCCGGGAGTGTGTGATGGGAGCGCGTGGAGGGAGATTCACTCTGTGTCTGACCCCGGGAGTGTTTGTTGGGACAGTGTAGAGGAATAATCATTCTGTGTCTGACCCCGGGAGTGTTTGATGGGACCGTGTAGAGGAATAATCACTCTGTGTCTGACCACGGGAGTGTGTGATGGGACGGTGTGGATATAAATTCACTCTGTGTCTGACCCACGGAGTGTTTGAGGGGACGGTGTGGAGGGAGATTCACTCTGTGTCTGACCCCGGGAGTGTTTGATGGGACCGTGTAGAGGAAAAATCACTCTGTGTCTGACCCAGGGATTGTTTGATGGGATCGTGTAGAGGAGTAATCACTCTGTGTCTGACCCCGGGATTGTTTGATGGGACCGTGTAGAGGAATAATCACTCTGAGTCTGACCCCGGGACTGTTTGATGGGACCGTGTAGAGGAATAATCACTGTGTGTCTGACCCACGGAGTGTTTGATGGTACAGTGTAGAGGAATAATCACTCTGTGTCTGACCCAGGGAGTGTATGATGGGACGGTGTGGATATAAATTCACTCTGTGTCTGACCCCGAAAGTGTTTGATGGGACCGTGTAGAGGAATAACCTCTCTGTGTCTGACCCCGGGAGTTTGTGATGGGACGGCGTGGAGGGAGATTCTCTCAGTGTCTGACCCCGGGAGTGTTTGTTGGGACAGTGTAGAGGAATAATCACTCTGTGGCTGACCCCGGGAGTGTTTGATGGGACCGTGTAGAGGAATAATCACTCTGTGTCTGACCCCGGGAGTTTGATGGGACCGTGTAGAGGAATAATCACTCTGAGTCTGACCCCGGGAGTGTTTGATGGTACAGTGTAGAGGAATAATCTCTCTGTGTCTGACCCCGAGAGTGTATGATGGGACGGTGTGGATATAAATTCACTCTGTGTCTGACCCCGCAAGTGTTTGATGGGACCGTGTAGAGGAATAACCTCTCTGTGTCTGACCCCGGGAGTGTGTGATGGGAGGGCGTGGAGGGAGATTCACTCTGTGTCTGACCCCGGGAGTGTTTGTTGGGACAGTGTAGAGGAATAATCACTCTGTGTCTGACCCCGGGAGTGTTTGATGGGACCGTGTAGAGGAATAATCACTGTGTGTCTGACCACGGAAGTGTGTGATGGGACGGTGTGGAGGGAGATTCACTCTTTGTGTGACCCCGGGAGTGTTTGATGGGACCGTGTAGAGGAATAATCACACTGTGTTTGACCACGGGAGTGTGTGATGGGACGGTGTGGAGGGAGATTCACTCTGTGTCTGACCCCGGGAGAGAATGATGGGACGGTGTGGATATAAATTCACTCTGTGTCTGACCCACGGAGTGTTTGATGGGACGGCGTGGAGGGAGATTCACTCAGTGTCTGACCCCGGGAGTGTTTGATGGGACCGTGTAGAGGGAAAATCACTCTTTGTCTGACCCCGGGAGTGTTTGATGGGATCGTGTAGAGGAATAATCACTCTGAGTCTGACCCACGGAGTGTTTGATGGTACAGTGTAGAGGAATAATCTCTCTGTGTCTGACACCGGGAGTGTGTGATGGGAAGGCGTGGAGGGAGATTCACTCTGTGTCTGACCCGGGAGTGTTTGATGGGACCGTGTAGAGGAAAAATCACTCTGTGTCTGTCCCCGGTAGTGTTTGATGGGACCGTGTAGAGGAATAATCACTCTGAGTCTGACCCCGGGAGTGTTTGATGGTACAGTGTAGAGGAATAATCACTCTGTGTCTGACCAGAGGTGCGTATGATGGGACGGTGTGGATATAAATTCACTCTGTGTCTGACCCCGCGATTGTTTGATGCGATCGTGTAGAGGAATAATCACTCTGAGTCTGACCCCGGGAGTGTTTGATGGTACAGTGTAGAGGAATAATCACTCTGTGTCTGACCCCGAGAGTGTATGATGGGACGGTGTGGATATAAATTCACTGTGTCTGACCCCGCAAGTGTTTGATGGGACCGTGTAGAGGAATAACCTCTCTGTGTCTGACCCCGGGAGTGTGTGATGGGAGGGCGTGGAGGGAGATTCACTCTGTGTCTGACCCCGGGAGAGTTTGTTGGGACAGTGTAGAGGAATAATCACTCTGTGTCTGACCCCGGGAGTGTTTGATGGGACCGTGTAGAGAAATAATCACACTGTGTCTGACCACGGGAGTGTGTGATGGGACGGTGTGGAGGGAGATTCTCTCTGTGTCTGACCCCGGGAGAGAATGATGGGACGGTGTAGAGGAATAATCATTCTGTGTCTGACCCCGGGAGTGTTTTATGGGACCGTATAGAGGAATAATCACTCTGTGTCTGACCACGGGAGTGTGTGATGGGACGGTGTGGATATAAATTCACTCTGTGTCTGACCCACGGAGTGTTTGATGGGACGGTGTGGAGGGAGATTCAGTCTGTGTCTGACCCCGGGAGTGTTTGATGGGACCGTGTAGAGGAAAAATCACTCTGTGTCTGACCCCGGGATTGTTTGATGGGATCGTGTAGAGGAATAATCACTCTGTGTCTGACCCCGGGATTGTTTGATGGGACCGTGTAGAGGAATAATCACTCTGAGTCTGACCCCGGGACTGTTTGATGGGACCGTGTAGAGGAATAATCACTGTGTGTCTGACCCACGGAGTGTTTGATGGTACAGTGTAGAGGAATAATCACTCTGTGTCTGACCCAGGGAGTGTATGATGGGACGGTGTGGATATAAATTCACTCTGTGTCTGACCCCGAAAGTGTTTGATGGGATCGTGTAGAGGAATAATCTCTCTGTGCCTGACCCCGGGAGTGTGTGATGGGACCGTGTAGAGGAATAATCACTTTGTGTCTGCCCCACCGAGTGTTTGATGGTACAGTGTAGAGGAATAATCACTCTGTGTCTGACCACGGGTGCGTATGATGGGACGGTGAGGATATAAATTCACTCTGTGTCTGACCCCGGGATTGTTTGATGGGACCGTGTAGAGGAATAATCACTCTGAGTCTGACCCCGGGAGTGTTTGATGGTACAGTGTAGAGGAATAATCACTCTGTGTCTGACCCCGAGAGTGTATGATGGGACGGTGTGGATATAAATTCACTCTGTGTCTGACCCCGCAAGTGTTTGATGGGACCGTGTAGAGGAATAACCTCTCTGTGCCTGACCCCGGGAGTGTGTGATGGGAGCGCGTGGAGGGAGATTCACTCTGTGTCTGACCCCGGGAGTGTTTGTTGGGACAGTGTAGAGGAATAATCATTCTGTGTCTGACCCCGGGAGTGTTTGATGGGACCGTGTAGAGGAATAATCACTCTGTGTCTGACCACGGGAGTGTGTGATGGGACGGTGTGGATATAAATTCACTCTGTGTCTGACCCACGGAGTGTTTGAGGGGACGGTGTGGAGGGAGATTCACTCTGTGTCTGACCCCGGGAGTGTTTGATGGGACCGTGTAGAGGAAAAATCACTCTGTGTCTGACCCAGGGATTGTTTGATGGGATCGTGTAGAGGAGTAATCACTCTGTGTCTGACCCCGGGATTGTTTGATGGGACCGTGTAGAGGAATAATCACTCTGAGTCTGACCCCGGGACTGTTTGATGGGACCGTGTAGAGGAATAATCACTGTGTGTCTGACCCACGGAGTGTTTGATGGTACAGTGTAGAGGAATAATCACTCTGTGTCTGACCCAGGGAGTGTATGATGGGACGGTGTGGATATAAATTCACTCTGTGTCTGACCCCGAAAGTGTTTGATGGGACCGTGTAGAGGAATAACCTCTCTGTGTCTGACCCCGGGAGTTTGTGATGGGACGGCGTGGAGGGAGATTCTCTCAGTGTCTGACCCCGGGAGTGTTTGTTGGGACAGTGTAGAGGAATAATCACTCTGTGGCTGACCCCGGGAGTGTTTGATGGGACCGTGTAGAGGAATAATCACTCTGTGTCTGACCCCGGGAGTTTGATGGGACCGTGTAGAGGAATAATCACTCTGAGTCTGACCCCGGGAGTGTTTGATGGTACAGTGTAGAGGAATAATCTCTCTGTGTCTGACCCCGAGAGTGTATGATGGGACGGTGTGGATATAAATTCACTCTGTGTCTGACCCCGCAAGTGTTTGATGGGACCGTGTAGAGGAATAACCTCTCTGTGTCTGACCCCGGGAGTGTGTGATGGGAGGGCGTGGAGGGAGATTCACTCTGTGTCTGACCCCGGGAGTGTTTGTTGGGACAGTGTAGAGGAATAATCACTCTGTGTCTGACCCCGGGAGTGTTTGATGGGACCGTGTAGAGGAATAATCACTGTGTGTCTGACCACGGAAGTGTGTGATGGGACGGTGTGGAGGGAGATTCACTCTTTGTGTGACCCCGGGAGTGTTTGATGGGACCGTGTAGAGGAATAATCACACTGTGTTTGACCACGGGAGTGTGTGATGGGACGGTGTGGAGGGAGATTCACTCTGTGTCTGACCCCGGGAGAGAATGATGGGACGGTGTGGATATAAATTCACTCTGTGTCTGACCCACGGAGTGTTTGATGGGACGGCGTGGAGGGAGATTCACTCTGTGTCTGACCCCGGGAGTGTTTGATGGGACCGTGTAGAGGGAAAATCACTCTTTGTCTGACCCCGGGAGTGTTTGATGGGATCGTGTAGAGGAATAATCACTCTGAGTCTGACCCACGGAGCGTTTGATGGTACAGTGTAGAGGAATAATCTCTCTGTGTCTGACACCGGGAGTGTGTGATGGGAAGGCGTGGAGGGAGATTCACTCTGTGTCTGACCCGGGAGTGTTTGATGGGACCGTGTAGAGGAAAAATCACTCTGTGTCTGTCCCCGGTAGTGTTTGATGGGACCGTGTAGAGGAATAATCACTCTGAGTCTGACCCCGGGAGTGTTTGATGGTACAGTGTAGAGGAATAATCACTCTGTGTCTGACCAGAGGTGCGTATGATGGGACGGTGTGGATATAAATTCACTCTGTGTCTGACCCCGCGATTGTTTGATGCGATCGTGTAGAGGAATAATCACTCTGAGTCTGACCCCGGGAGTGTTTGATGGTACAGTGTAGAGGAATAATCACTCTGTGTCTGACCCCGAGAGTGTATGATGGGACGGTGTGGATATAAATTCACTGTGTCTGACCCCGCAAGTGTTTGATGGGACCGTGTAGAGGAATAACCTCTCTGTGTCTGACCCCGGGAGTGTGTGATGGGAGGGCGTGGAGGGAGATTCACTCTGTGTCTGACCCCGGGAGAGTTTGTTGGGACAGTGTAGAGGAATAATCACTCTGTGTCTGACCCCTGGAGTGTTTGATGGGACCGTGTAGAGAAATAATCACACTGTGTCTGACCACGGGAGTGTGTGATGGGACGGTGTGGAGGGAGATTCTCTCTGTGTCTGACCCCGGGAGAGAATGATGGGACGGTGTAGAGGAATAATCATTCTGTGTCTGACCCCGGGAGTGTTTTATGGGACCGTATAGAGGAATAATCACTCTGTGTCTGACCACGGGAGTGTGTGATGGGACGGTGTGGATATAAATTCACTCTGTGTCTGACCCACGGAGTGTTTGATGGGACGGTGTGGAGGGAGATTCAGTCTGTGTCTGACCCCGGGAGTGTTTGATGGGACCGTGTAGAGGAAAAATCACTCTGTGTCTGACCCCGGGATTGTTTGATGGGATCGTGTAGAGGAATAATCACTCTGTGTCTGACCCCGGGATTGTTTGATGGGACCGTGTAGAGGAATAATCACTCTGAGTCTGACCCCGGGACTGTTTGATGGGACCGTGTAGAGGAATAATCACTGTGTGTCTGACCCACGGAGTGTTTGATGGTACAGTGTAGAGGAATAATCACTCTGTGTCTGACCCAGGGAGTGTATGATGGGACGGTGTGGATATAAATTCACTCTGTGTCTGACCCCGAAAGTGTTTGATGGGATCGTGTAGAGGAATAATCTCTCTGTGCCTGACCCCGGGAGTGTGTGATGGGACCGTGTAGAGGAATAATCACTTTGTGTCTGCCCCACCGAGTGTTTGATGGTACAGTGTAGAGGAATAATCACTCTGTGTCTGACCACGGGTGCGTATGATGGGACGGTGAGGATATAAATTCACTCTGTGTCTGACCCCGGGATTGTTTGATGGGACCGTGTAGAGGAATAATCACTCTGAGTCTGACCCCGGGAGTGTTTGATGGTACAGTGTAGAGGAATAATCTCTCTGTGTCTGACCCCGAGAGTGTATGATGGGACGGTGTGGATATAAATTCATTCTGTGTCTGACCCCGCAAGTGTTTGATGGGACCGTGTAGAGGAATAACCTCTCTGTGTCTGACCCCGGGAGTGTGTGATGGGAGGGCGTGGAGGGAGATTCACTCTGTGTCTGACCCCGGGAGTGTTTGTTGGGACAGTGTAGAGGAATAATCACTCTGTGTCTGACCCCGGGAGTGTATGATGGGACGGTGTGGATATAAATTCACTCTGCTTCTGACCCCGCAAGTGCTTGATGGGACCGTGTAGAGGAATAATCTCTCTGTGTCTGACACCGGGAGTGTGTGATGGGACGGCGTGGAGGGAGATTCACTCTGTGTCTGACCCGGGAGTGTTTGATGGGACCGTGTAGAGGAAAAATCACTCTGTGTCCGTCCCCGGGAGTGTTTGATGGGACCGTGTAGAGGAATAATCTCTCTGTGTCTGACACCGGGAGTGTGTGATGGGAGGGCGTGGAGGGAGATTCACTCTGTGTCTGACCCCGGGAGTGTTTGTTGGGACAGTGTAGAGGAATAATCACTCTGTGTCTGACCCCGGGAGTGTATGATGGGACGGTGTGGATATAAATTCACTCTGCTTCTGACCCCGCAAGTGCTTGATGGGACCGTGTAGAGGAATAACCTCTCTGTGCCTGACCCCGGGAGTGTGTGATGGGAGCGCGTGGAGGGAGATTCACTCTGTGTCTGACCCCGGGAGCGTATGATGGGACGGTGTGGATATAAATTCACTCCGTGTCTGACCACGGGAGTGTTTATTGGGACCGTGTAGAGGAATAATTACTCTGAGTCTGACCCCGGGAGTGTTTGATGGGACCTTGTAGAGGAATAATCACTGTGTGTCTGCCCCACCGAGTGTTTGATGGTACAGTGTAGAGGAATAATCACTCTGTGTCTGACCACGGGTGCGTATGATGGGACGGTGTGGATATAAATTCACTCTGTGTCTGACCCCGGGATTGTTTGATGGGACCGTGTAGAGGAATAATCACTCTGAGTCTGACCCCGGGAGTGTTTGATGGTACAGTGTAGAGGAATAATCACTCTGTGTCTGACCCCGAGAGTGTATGATGGGACGGTGTGGATATAAATTCACTCTGTGTCTGACCCCGCAAGTGTTTGATGGGACCGTGTAGAGGAATAACCTCTCTGTGCCTGACCCCGGGAGTGTGTGATGGGAGCGCGTGGAGGGAGATTCACTCTGTGTCTGACCCCGGGAGTGTTTGTTGGGACAGTGTAGAGGAATAATCATTCTGTGTCTGACCCCGGGAGTGTTTGATGGGACCGTGTAGAGGAATAATCACTCTGTGTCTGACCACGGGAGTGTGTGATGGGACGGTGTGGATATAAATTCAATCTGTGTCTGACCCACGGAGTGTTTGATGGGACGGTGTGGAGGGAGATTCACTCTGTGTCTGACCCCGGGAGTGTTTGATGGGACCGTGTAGAGGAAAAATCACTCTGTGTCTGACCCCGGGATTGTTTGATGGGATCGTGTAGAGGAGTAATCACTCTGTGTCTGACCCCGGGATAGTTTGATGGGACCGTGTAGAGGAATAATCACTCTGAGTCTGACCCCGGGACTGTTTGATGGGACCGTGTAGAGGAATAATCACTGTGTGTCTCACCCACGGAGTGTTTGATGGTACAGTGTAGAGGAATAATCACTCTGTGTCTGACCCAGGGAGTTTGTGATGGGACGGCGTGGAGGGAGATTCACTCTGTGTCTGACCCCGGGAGTGTTTGTTGGGACAGTGTAGAGGAAGAATCACTCTGTGTCTGACCCCGGGAGTGTTTGATGGGACCGTGTAGAGGAATAATCATTGTGTGTCTGACCACGGAAGTGTGTGATGGGACGGTGTGGAGGGAGATTCACTCTTTGTGTGACCCCGGGAGTGTTTGATGGGACCGTGTAGAGGAATAATCACACTGTGTCTGACCACGGGAGTGTGTGATGGGACGGTGTGGAGGGAGATTCACTCTGTGTCTGACCACGGGAGAGAATGATGGGACGGTGTGGATATAAATTCACTCTGTGTCTGACCCACGGAGTGTTTGATGGGACGGCGTGGAGGGAGATTCACTCTGTGTCTGACCCCGGGAGTGTTTGATGGGATCGTGTAGAGTAATAATCACTCTGAGTCTGACCCACGGAGTGTTTGATGGTACAGTGTAGAGGAATAATCTCTCTGTGTCTGACACCGGGAGTGTGTGATGGGAAGGCTTGGAGGGAGATTCACTCTGTGTCTGACCCGGGAGTGTTTGATGGGACCGTGTAGAGGAAAAATCACTCTGTGTCTGTCCCCGGTAGTGTTTGATGGGACCGTGTAGAGGAATAATCACTCTGAGTCTGACCCCGGGAGTGTTTGATGGTACAGTGTAGAGGAATAATCACTCTGTGTCTGACCAGAGGTGCGTATGATGGGACGGTGTGGATATAAATTCACTCTGTGTCTGACCCCGCGATTGTTTGATGCGATCGTGTAGAGGAATAATCACTCTGAGTCTGACCCCGGGAGTGTTTGATGGTACAGTGTAGAGGAATAATCACTCTGTGTCTGACCCCGAGAGTGTATGATGGGACGGTGTGGATATAAATTCACTGTGTCTGACCCCGCAAGTGTTTGATGGGACCGTGTAGAGGAATAACCTCTCTGTGTCTGACCCCGGGAGTGTGTGATG
>NW_026780306.1:0-37500 GCF_030144855.1 Hypanus sabinus | reverse complement strand
TGAATTGGAGGAAATGCAGCTGTCCAGATGAGGAGAGTGTTTCCGGGATGTGTATCAGGGGAAATGTATTCGCTAGGATGGAGAGAGTATCTCTGGGAAGCGAATATTACCAACAGTCCCAACATTTATGCCCATCCAAATTGAAATAGGTGAATGGGTTGGATGGGGGATGGACTGGTTTATATTAAATATTGTCCTTCTATTATGTAATGCCTAGAACACTGTTGGGTAGGCTTTAAGGCAAGTGTTAAGTTACATTCAAGTCAAGTCAAGCCTTTTATTGCCATTTCGACCGTAACTGCTGACACAGTACATAGTAAAAATGAGTTGCTTTTCAGGACCATGGTGTTACATGACACATTACAAAAACTAGACTGATCTATGTAAGAAAACAGAGGAAAAGAAAAAAAAACACACAACAACTACACTAAACTACACACCAATCTAGGACGGCATAAAGTGCACAAAACAGTGCAGACATTACAATAAATAATATACGTGACAATCGGGCAGTAAGGTGCATGCCAGACTCTGGGTATTGAGGAGTCGGATAGCTTGGGGGAAGAAACTGTCTCATAGTCTGTCGGTGAGATCCCGAATGCTTCGGAGCCTTTTCCCAGACGGCAGGAGGGACAAGAGATTGTTTGAGGGGTGCATGGATCCTTTATAATGCTGCTGGCTTTACGGATGCAGCGTGTGGTGTAAATGTCCGTGATGGCGGGAAGAGAGACCCCGATGATCATCTCAGCTGACCTCACTATACGCTGCAGAGTCTTGCGATCTGAGATGGTGCAATTTCTGAACCAGGCAGTGGTGCAGCTGCTCAGGATTCTCTCAATACAACCCCTGTAGAATGTGATGAGGATGGGGAGTGGGAGATGGACTTTCCTCAGCCTTCGCAGAAAGTGGAGACACTGCTGGGCTTTCTTTGCTATGGAGCTGGTGTTGAGGGACCAGGTGAGATTCTCCGCTAGATGAACACCAAGAAATTTGTTTTGTTCACATTGAGAGACAGTTTGCTGGCTCTGCACCAGTCCGTTAGCTGCTGCACCTCCTCTCTGTAAGCTGACTCGTCGTTCTTGCTGTGTGTTGCAGCACAGTCGTGGGTCAGCAGAGTGAACAGCAGTGGTCTGTGCACACAGCCGTAGGGGGACTCCGTGCTCAGTGTGATGGTGTTGGAGATGGAGAATTAATCCTATTTTGTATCTGGAGGCAGGTTCAAGACACGGTTTTTTTGTTGAGTTGGGTGAGAGCAGTGGAGACGAGGGATATCTGAGTTCAAGCCTACATTTTCCTTTTTATATTCACAGAGCCAGAGTTTATAATCTCCGACCTCCTGGCACAAGGGGAGGAATATCGACTGTACCAGCTGACAAAGTTCTACAGGGACAGACTCAAACAAGCAATTGAAGAAAAGGTTGAGAGACTGGGTTGGATGTTGACAAAGGAGGGACATTTCAGTAGAGAAGAAAATGAGGTGAGTGCAGTTCGTGTATTGTCACTGATCTGCTGGTATCAGAGGGAATAGTGATCAACATTTATCTCCTGCATGTTTTAGGAGATTGACTTGGGAATGGAGACATTGAGCTCTGACTTGTCTCTCGCAGATCTGGTTTCAGTTTTTAAGGTGGGGAGCACTGGGAACTGCAGGTTTAGCATCACCTTTTCCTGTATCACCTGCTGTATTTATCAGTGTGAAGTAAGAGCAGTGGCTGCATATCTGGACTTCCAAAAGTCATTCAGTCTGAAACTAATTTCAAATCTTGGCTGAACCGTCGGGTAGCTTCACCTCATCTCATTAATCCAGAATGAGCATTAAACTGTCAATTGGGCCAACCGGCTTCACTGCGGTACCTGAGTGAGGGAAACCAGCTAACCACAGCTTGTCTTGGCTCCGTGAGATCCCAAACAATGTGTGGCTGACTTGTCATAGTCGCAGCAAAGTACAGTACAGAAACAGGCCTTTTGGACCATCTATTCCATGGCAGACTACAGAATCTACTTATTCCCATTGACCTGCACCGGGCCATGGCGCTCTATACGCTCTTTACGCAAGCATCTATTCAGAATTCTCTTCACCACTTGCACTACTTGCCCTGCTAGCTAGTTTTGCACTCTCACCACCCTCTGAGTAAACCGGTTTCACCTTTGTACCCTTTGAACTTCTCACCTTTCACCCTTTAGTGATAACCTCTTGTTGTAGTACCTCTTTACCTCAGTACAAAATGCCTGCTTGCATTTATCCCACCTATATCCCAATGTAATTGTGTACACTTGTATCAAATCTCCGCTCAACCTTTCATGTTCCAACGAATAAAGTCCTAATCAGTTCACTCTTTTCTTATAACTTAGGTCTTCCAGTCCAGGTTACATCCTTGTAATGTTTTTTCTGTACTCTTTCAAACTTATTTCCATCTCTCCTGCAGGTAGGTGTGCAGAACTGCACATAATATCCAAATTAGGCCTCTCCTACGTCTTATACAACATCATATCGGACACGATATTTTCATTTACCAGGGTTAATCCGCTAAGAAACTTTCTTTTAGAGCCTATCAACATTTGCTGCCACTTTCAATGGCTTATGTCCCTGTATTCCCAGATCACCTTGTTCTACCGGTCGCTCAGTAAGATCTACCCTGATTGGTCCATCCAAAGTGCAACATCTTGCACCTGTCTGTATTAAATTGCATCGGCCCTTTTTAAACCCATTCTCCGGTTGGTCCAGATCTCACTGCAAGCTTTTGTACTCTTCCTCTTTGTCCACTGTGCCTTCCCAATGTTGGAGTCATCAGCAAATTTGCTGATGCTCTTAACCGTAATTTCATCAGATCATTGATATAGATGACAAACAACAACAGGAACAGCACCGATCCCCGTGACACTGCACAAGCTACAGGCGCCAATCAGAAATGCAACAGTCTATAGTGACACTCCGGATTCTTTCCAAAAAGTTAGTGTCTAACTTTACCTTGAATGCTAAGCAACTGAATCTTCTAGACCAACCTCCTATACGGGACCTTGTCAAATACCGTGCTGAAGTCCATGTAGACAATATCCACAACCTTGCCTTCATCAACGTTCCTGGTAACTTCCTCGAAATACTCTGCGATTGATTGGATGTGAAAGATCATGCACAAAGCTGATATCTTATGACCACAAACATCAATAGTTTGACCTAAAAGGACAGAAGAAAGCACAAAACATAAAATAAATCTGGTGACTTGCTGATATCCCATGATCCCAAAAGATCAACAGGTTCTCCTGAAAGGGAAGAAGATCAATAGGATTTCCTGAAAGGGAAAGGGCAAACAAAAATAAATCTGCTAACTTGCTGAATATCTGACTAATGAGAGACAGGGACACACCATTTCAGGTCACTCTCCTTGGAGCTCACAAACAGTGATTGTCTTGTCCGAGATCTGACCTATTCAGCCATGAGTGGTATTAGAAAACCAACTGTGTTACACCCGTGAGTAACTCTGTTCTTTTTGGGATTCATTGGCGCTGTCTGTAATCAATCACACAGGCATTATCCAAAGGCAAGAGGAAATCTGTAAATATGATGCTGATCGATAAATTTATCATCTGGAGACGTCTGATTTACTGGTTAAATTTCTTTCACAACTGTAACTCCTCAAACCTGGTAGCAGTGAAACTGAAGAATTATTTTACAGTGCAGTGGGCCATCAGGGAATTATGCTGATTTATTTCAGTACAGCACAGTACAGGCCCTTCGGCCCACAATGTTGTGCTCACCCTTAAACGCAGCCTCTCTTATTTCTCAGAGCAAGGTCCTCAGCCCATCCATATTCAGTTACCTTAATTCCATCATAGATGTATGTTGCTTGAAGACTATTCAATGTTTAACTCATAATTCCTCAGTTAATCAGGAAGCCCATGCCGGCATTCAGGAAGTCATTACCATTTCACGGTACTAGTGCCAGGCAGTAACCATCTCCATTATAAGATAGCCGCACTGACATTTATTAATCTTCTTTTGTCTTTACACATCATGAGACCATAAGGCATCAGAGCACAATTGGCCATTAGGCCCATCGATTCTGCTCCGCCATTACATCATGGATGATTTACTATCCCTCTCAACCCCATTCTCCTGCCTTCTCCCAGTGAACTTTGCTGACCAGACGAGTCAAGAAGATACCAACCTCTGTTTTAAATATACCCAATGACCTGGTCTCCACAGCTGTCAGTTCCAATGGATTCTGCAGATTCACTACTCCTAGGTTAAATAATATCCTCTTTTCTGTTCCAAATGGACGTCCTTCTAATCTGAGGCTGTTCCGTCTGGTTCTAGACTCCCACACTTAGAAACGTCCTCTCAATGTCTTTCGATATTCCGCAGGTTACAATTAGATTCCCCCTCATCCTCCCACCCTCCAGCTATTACAGGTGCATCCAGGATCAATTCCCATCAAAATCTGGTTTAATATCACTGGTTCTGTTTGTTTAGATTCCTCTCTGGATGTTTCACAATGCCATCACATATTTTCTCTGATCAGGGGATCAAAATATGCGACTGCGGTCTGGCCAGTGCTTGTTCTTATATTCTGATCCTCTCGAAATGAATGCTAGCTTTGTATTTGCCTTTCCTAACACAGACTCAAACTGCACGGAATCCTGCACCGGGTCTCCAGAGATTCTTTACAACTCCGCTTTCTGAATTTTCTCCCAGATTCAAAAATAGTCTACGTCTTCATTATTTCTGCTAAAGTATATGGCCACGTACCTCACTATACTACATTCCAATTGCCACTGATGTGTCCATTTCTTCATAGGTCCATGTCCTCCCGCGAAATCCCTGCTTCCTCAACACATCCCCTCCCTCTCTGATCTTCGTAACACCTACAATAATGGCCATAAAGCCTACAAATCATTGACATAACGGAAAAAGAAACTGTCCCAAAACCAACCACTGCAGAACACCTCTGGTCACCAACATTCGACCAGAAAAAGCCCTATGTGTTCCCATTCTGTGCTTCCTGGCAGTCAGACAAATCTGTCTGGAGAAAATCTTGGATCCTCTATCCATGCCAGTGTCTTTCTTGTCCTACTGTCGGCCATTGTTAAACGGCGCCATGTGGGACACCTGGTCAAAGGTCCTCGGGAAGTCCAAGTAAACAACTTGCACTGACTCTCTGTTGTCGACTCAGCATGCTGTTCTCTCAAAAAATTCCAACAGTTCTGTCAGGCAGGATTCCCTTCCATGGATGTTGGCCTTTTTCTTATCATGTGCATCCAAATACCCCGAAACCTTATCCTCAATTATCGACTGCTGACATCTTCCTAAATGCTGATCAGACTAACTGACCTATAGTTTAAAATGATCAGTCCTCCGGAACCATTCCAAAATCTAGTGATATTTCAGCGATCATTACTAATGTCTCCACAATCTCTTCAGCCACCTCTTTCAGAAGCAATCGGGTGAGTTGATCTGGACTCATCTATCTTCAGAACTTTCAGCTTACCAAACGCCTTCTCCGCAATAATTGCAAATACACTCACTTCTGCCAGCTGACATTCTCAAATATCTGGCACGTTCTAGTGTTTTTACAGTGAGGACTAATGCAAAATGCCGACCAATATCTTCCGGCATTTCCTTGTCCCCTGATAGTGGTCCAATTTTTCCGGTGGTCCAATATCCACTATCCTCTCTTTCAATCTTCATATATCAGACGTACGTTTTGGTAAGCTATTTTACATCATTCCCTAGCCTGCCTTCCTATTTCATATTTTCTCTACTTACAGTTTTTGAATTGCCTTCTGTTGATTTGTAAAAACATCCCAGTCCTCCAGCTTTCTGCTATATTTTGTAATACTCTGTGCCCTCACCTTTGCTTTTGTGCTGCTTTGACTACCTCGTCAGCCACGGTTGATCATCCTCCCTTTAGAATAATTCTTCATTTTTGTGATCATTTGTCCTGCACCTTCTGAATTGCTCCGAGAAACTTCAGCCATTCCTGCTCTGCCATTGTCCCCGTTAGTGTCATTTTCGAATTTATTATTGCCCAGCTCCTCTCTCATGCTGAAGTATTTCCTTTATTCTACTATAGCACTGATATCTCTAACTTCACCTTCTCCCTTTCAACTTGCTGGCTGAGTTTTGCTATTTTATGATCACTGCCTCTTAAGGGTTTATTCAGCTGAAGCTTCCTAATCAAATCTGGTTCAATTCACAACACAGAATCCAGATCTGCCTTTCCTGTGGTGGGCTCAACCATAGGCTTCTCTCAAAAGCCATCTCATAGGCATTCTATACATTCCCTCACTTGGGATTCAGTACCGACCTGATTTTCCAAAGCTACCTGAATATTGAAATTCCCTGTGACAATTTTAGCATTGACCTTTTTCCATGCTCTTCTCTCCCCCGTTGTAATTTGTAGCCCACACCCTGGCTACTGTTAACATGCCTGTATATAATTTCCATCAGGGTCATTTTACCTACGCAGTTTCTTAACATCCACATCGTCTAATCCGACATCACCTCTTTCTCAGGACTTTTCATTTTTAATGACAGCAGCTTCGACCCAACACTTTCACCTACCTGTGTATCCATTTGATTCAATATTTATCCTTGGGTTTAAGCACCCAACTATAAAATTTTGTCAGCCACGATTCAGTGATGCCCGCCATCCACTTGTTTTTGCTCTCTCTCTCCCCTCTCTCCCGTTCTTGTTGTCACATCTTGTTGATATAATGCTGCACATTGACAGATCAAGGAAATTAATCACATTGCATCTACTGTAGGGTGTCAGGAAATCCTTATTCTTACACACTATTGATTTAGAATTTCCTTCAGTTACTGTTTCTCTGTTAATGACTGAACCCAGAGAGGATGAGGCAGCAGCCCAGTGACTGCATCTGTTCTGAAGCTACTGGGGCCATGAACAGATACTTTCCTGCACATTCTCCATGTCTGTCTGTCTGCTCCACAGTAAGTCCATTGTTTCCATTTGTAGAAAGTCACTGAGCTGACAGAGAAGGGAAACCGGGCAGAGAGTTCCAGACTCTTCCTCAGTCTGGTGAATGGCAAAGGCTCCCGGGCCCGGAGGGCGATGTGGGAATCCTTTCTGATGTGGAGGACTGAGTTACCGAAGTTGGACAGAATACTGAGGGAAATACAGGAACTCGGTATGTTAAAACCACGCACTGAACACAAAGGCACATTGAGATAAACATTTTAGTTATTTTAATTATTTTAGCTCTGTTTCCATGGATTTTTTTTTTTTTCATATTTAAACAGGTCCTGATCCACAAGAATACTTCAACATCGGCCAAGGTTTATATGAATTACCCACTCAGCTGATGGGTGAGTGATCAAATGCACAGTTCAAACCACATCTCAAGTGTTAGTCTGTGACTTGGCAAAACCTGGGAATCAAAGTTCGCCATTAATCATTCACTGATCTCTGGATTTTAGTAACAGTTCAACGAGTGTCTCTTTGCAGCCTGAATATTCTACAATATACTTTTCTATTAATCCAGCTGTTGGTTCTGCTGAAGCCTTCACTCCAGGTCCTCACGCTCTGGGAATCCCAACACACCCCAGGCAGGCTCCTGATACACTGTATGACCCAGTCCAGGTGACTTTTCTATCTTCAGACCTTTCATCTTCCAAGCCCCTTTTCCTTTGTAATAGGCCTACACGCAATTCTGTTCGCTGATGTTCTTTACCTTTTGGAATTCTGCCAGTGCCTTGCACAGAGTTTGTCTGGCATTTCCTTTTCACCCGTTACTGCAACTACAACAGCAGTTTCTAGTGGTCCGATATCGACCCTCTCCCATTTTCCACTCTTTATATATCCGGGAAAGAAAGGAAAAATACTTTGGTATCCTTTCTTATATTATTGACCATTTCCTTGCATTTCCTGCACATTCATGTATAACTAGAAGCATCTATAACATAGTTGCCTCTGACATGACCCTGGTCACTAGACCCTAGACACTAGAATACTACAGCACAGTACAGGCTCTTCCACCCTGGATGTTGTGCCGACCCATGTATTCCTTTAAAAAGAGTACTAAACCCACACTGCCCCGTGACCCTCTATTTTTCTTTTATCCATGAGTCTGTCCAAGAGGTTCTTAAATACCCTTAATGTTTTAGCCTCCACCACCATCCCTGGCACGTTGTTCCAGGCACCCACAACCCTTTGTAAAAAACTTACCCCTGATGTCTCCCCTAAACTTCCCTCCCTTAACTTTGTACATATGCCCTCTAGTGTTTGCTATTGGTGCCCTGGGAAACAGGTTCTAGCAATCCACCCCATCTATGCCTCTCATAATTCTTTAGACCTCTATCAAGTGCCCTCTCATCCTTCTACGCTCCAAAGAGAAAAGTCCCAGCTCTGCTAACCTTGCTTCACATGACTTGTTCTCCAAACCAGGCGACATCCTGGTAAATCTCCTCTGCACCCTCTCCATAGCTTCCACATCCTTCCTATAATGAGTTGACCGGAATTGAACACAATACTCTAAGTGTGGTCTCACCAGAGATTTGTAGATTTGTAACTTGGCCTCTCTACTCTTGAGCTCAATCCCCCTATTAATGAAGCCGAGCATCCCACAGGAGTTCTTAACTATCCTTTCAACCCGTGCAGCGACCTTAAGGGATGTATGGATTTGAACCCCAATGTCCCTCTGTTCATTCACACTCTTAAGTAACCAACGATTAAACTTGTACTCAGCATTCTGGTTTGTCCTTCCAAAATGCATCACCTCACACTTATCCGGATTGAACCCCATCTGCCACTTTTCCGCCCAAATCTGCACCCTGTCTATATCCTCTTGTAACCTTCAACAACCAGCTCCATCCACAACACCTCCAATCTTCATGTCATCCACAAGTTCACTCACCCATTCTTCCACCTCTACATCCAGGTCATTTATAAAAATCACAAATAGCAGGGGTCCCAGGACAGATCACTGCGGCACTCCATTAGTCACCGACCTCCAGGCAGAATACGTTCTTCCACTACTAAACTCTGCTTTCTTCCAATTATTTATTATTTATCCAAACAGCCAAGGTTCCAATTATCCAGTGCCTCATGATTTTCTGGATGAGTCTCTCGTAAGGGACCTTGTTAAATGCCTTGCTAAAATCCATCTAGAGCACATATTACACCGTACCTTCATCAATTGCTATTTGTTACCTCGTCAAAAAACTCAATTAGCCTCGTGAGGCACGATGTTCCCTTCACAAAGCCATGTTGACCCAGACAATAAATTCCAGGCATCCACAACTCTGTTAAAAAACTACCCACAATTGCTGTAAATTTACCCCATCTCACCTTAACCAAATGCCCTCTGGTATTAGACACCAGTCATATGAAAACAAAAACAACAAGCAAAATACAGGCTATCGACCCAGACTTATATCTCTCAAACTTGTACACCTCAGTCAGATCTCTATTCTAACTCCAGAATAAACAAACCAAGTTTATCAAAACTCTACTTGTAGCACATGTCACCGAATCCAGGCAACATCCTGATGAACCCATTCTGCACCCTCTCCAATCCTTCCAAGAGCTGGACAATCAGAAGTGAACACAATACTCCAGATGCTCCCTAAAACCATAAGACCTAGTAGCAGAATTAAGCCATTTGGCTCAGTGAATTTGCTCTTCAATTTCTCCCAGTTTGTCCCCGGCAGCCAGGACAATTCCCCACAGTTCTCAAGCATGTTAATATTCTGTATGAGTCTCCCTTGTGGGACTTTGTCTAACACTCTCACAATATACAAGTAGACAATATCCATGTGTAATTACATGCATCACCTTTGTCACCTCCTGGAGGAACTCCATCAAGCTGGCAAGACACAAACCCGACTCAAAGCCTTTCTACTTAACCCCAAACCACCTCATATATCCTCTCTGTCATACTCCCATGGGGGAGAACATATAAAAGGCTGAAGGTATGTACCACCAGTCTCAACGACAGCTTTATTCTGCATTTCTAAGACTACTAAATGGTCACTTACTATGTTATTATTGGCTGTTAATAATAATAAGACAATTTTATATCTAAAATTATAGCATCTTACGTCTTGTAACTAATAACAACTCAGATAACAACTTAGATAACCACAATATACTCACAGGAGAGCAGACAGAATACAATAATTCTAAACAGATTATGTAATTCTATTTCAAACGCTGTGGAAAGCAGAAAACTTTCACTGTTATATTGTCAATCAGAAAAAAAATCACATCTGATTCTGTTCCTCGTGTGTTTAAGAGAAGTTCCAAATTTATATACAATTCATACAATGCTTGTGAAATTTCTAGAAATGATGAAGCATTCGCTTAAAATAATCGTCCCAGTAACAACCAGAGAGGAACAACGACCACTATCAAAATAAATGGAGGGATTTTCCAGAGCGACTCACTGAGCCCACTATGGTTTTGTCTCGCTTTAAGCCCACTCATAATTTACTGAAACAGATAAAAATCAGGTATCTAATCAGAAAAAAATACGAATTATACCTTGACACAGCTATACATTGATGATTTGAAATTATTTGCTCGCATCAGTAAAGCTGAAATAAACAATTCAAATAATGGAACTAATTTCCATATATACAAGCATGAACTTTAGACTAGAAAAGTACAGAACATGATTAAACATAAAGAAAGGTACAATAGAACCGGTAGAATATCAAACAGAGCATCAGGATGCAATGCAACAGAATATGAAATGAATATTTAGGATATCAATAAGCAAAGAAGATAGATCATCGTGTGATAAAGGAAAACCTTCCAACAAAATTTATTTCAAGGCTGAAGAAAATCTGCATTTACTGCAAGGCTGAACAAACTTTGAATTTACATCAAGGATCAAGAAAATCTGCAAAACAGAGCTGAACAGTAAAAATATAACAAAGGTAGTAAACGCTCACTGTGCCCATATTGATGTATAATTTTGGTAAAATCTCCTGGTCTGAAACAGATCTGGAAAATATGCAAAAAAATAAGAACTTAGATAACAATTTCTGGAAAATACCATGTGCACTGGAGCGCACTTGGATTGATATGAACGAGGATGATGAATAACAGATCTAAAAAAAAATGTGACAACAGCCAGATAAAAAATTTCAGGATCAGGGTTAATATCATGGACATGTCGTGAAAATTGTTTTTCTGCTCCAGCAGCACGATTACGATAAAGTGTGGGCAGTGAGTCTGTATTTATGTATACAATTGTGGAAATAGAATTGTATCAGCGTGAATTAATCAGTCTGATGGCCTGGTGGAAGAAGCTGTTCCGGAGCCTGTTGGTCCTGGCTTTTCCGCTGCGGTACCATTTCCCGGATGGCAGCAGCTGGAACAGTTTGTGCTTGGTGTGCCTTCAGTCCAGAATGATCCTTCGGGCACTTTTTACCCCGTCACTGAAATTACCTGAATAGTAGGAAGTTCACACCTACAGGTGCACTGGGCTGTCCGCACCACTCTCTGCAGAGTCCTACGATTGAGAGAAGTACAGTTCCTATGCAAGGCAGTGATGCAGCCAGTCAGGATGCACAAATTGTGCTCATATAGAAAATCGTTAGCATTTAGGAGCCCATTCCAAACGTCCTCAACCATCTCAGCCATCTGTTTTTCTGTTTTCCTTTTTTTTGTTCAGACTAGAGAATATGCCAGGCAGGATGTTGGAATGCTCCTCTTGCAGGATGTGGGAAGTCAGGGAGACCTCCAGTGTCCCTGACAACGATACCTGCAAGAAGCGCATCCAGCTGCAGCTCCTAACAGACCGTGTTAGGGAACTGGAGCAGGAGCAGGATGACCTCCGTATCATCCGAAAGACTGAGCAGATTATAGATAGTAGCTTCCAGGAGGTAGTTACACCTAAGGAACAGGGCACAGGTAATTGTGTTACCGTCAGGTGAGTGAAGGAGAAAGGGCAGTTAATGCAGAGATCTTCTGTGGCCATTCCCCTCCAAAATAGGTATTTGGATACTGTTGGGGGGCGGGGTGAGGATGGCTTACCTGGGACAAGCTGTGGCAGCCGGATCTCTCGCACTGAGTCTGGCTCTGCAGTGCAGAACGGAGGGAGGAGGAAGAGGAGAGCAGCAGTGATAGGGGACTCCATAGTCAGGGGTTCAGACTGGAGATACTGTGGTTGTGACAGAGACTCCCGGATGGTATGTTGCCTCCTGGGTGCCATGGTCAGGGATGTCTCTGATCGCGTGCACAGCATTCTGAGGTGGGAAGGTGATCAGCCAGATGTTGTGGTACACATCGATACCAATGACATAGGTAGAAAGAGTCAGCATGTCCTAAAGAGTGAGGACAGAGAGCTTGGTAGGAAGTTGAAAAACAGGAGATAGAGGGTAGTAATCTCCGGATTGCTGCCTGCGCCACGTGCCAGTGAGGGTAAGAGTGCGATGCTCTGGCAGATGAACACGTGGCTGAGAAACTGGTGTAGGGGGCAGGGTTTCAGATTTCTAGATCATCGGGACTTCTTCAGGGACAGGTGGGACGTGTACAAGAGAGACGGGTTACACCTGCACTACAAGGGACCAATATACTTGCAGGGAGGTTTGCTAGTTTTATTGGGGAGGGTTTAAACTAGATGGGAACCAGAGTGCCAGAGTAGATAGTGGAACGGGGGTAAAAATAAATGATGCTGGTAGTTCATGCAAAGTCACAAATAGCAAGGTTGTGTGTGCCGGTAATAATCTTCTGAGGTGTGTATATTTCAAAGCGTGGAGTGTTGTGGGAAAGGCAGACGAGCTGAGGGCCTGGATTGACACATGGAGTTATGACATCATAGCCATTACTGAAACTTGGCTACAGGAGGGGCAGGACTGGCAGCTCAGTGTTCCAGGGTTCTGATGTTTCAGACGTGATAGAGACAGAGGGATGAAGGGTGGGTGATGGCTTTGCTAGTCAGGGAATATATTAAAGCAGTGTTTCGGCAGGACAGATTAGATGGCTTGTCTACTGAGGCCATATGGGTGAAGCTGAGAAACAGGATGGTACGACCACATTAATAGGGTTGTATTATGGACTACCCAATAGTCAGGGAGAATTGGAGGAGCAAATCTGCAAAGAGATAACAGACATCTGCAGGAGACAGAAATATGTGATTGTAGAGGATTTTAATTTTCCACACATTGATTGGGACACCCATACTGTTAAACGTCTTGATGGGTTAGAGTTTGTAAAATGTGTTCAGAAAAGTTTTCTAAATCAATATATAAATGTACCAGTTAGGGAGGATGCAATATTAGATCTTCTATTTTGAAATGAGTTAGGGCAGGTGACGGAAGTCTGTGTTGGGGAACACTTTGGTTCCAGTGATCATAACGTCATTAGTTTCAACTTGATCATGGATAAAGACAGATCTGGTCCTCGGGTTGACGTTCTAAACCTGAAAAGGGCCAAATTTGAAGAAATGAGAAGGGATCTAAAAATCGTAGATTGGGACAGGTTGTTCTCTGGCAAGGATGTGATTGGTAAGTGGGAGACCTTCAAAGGAGAAATTTTGAGAGTGCAGAGTTTGTATGTTCCTGTCAGGGTTAAAGGCAAAATGAATAAGAATAAGGAGCCTTGGCTATCGAGGGATATTGGAACTGTGATAAAGAAGAAGAGAGATGTATAACATGTATAGGCAACACGGAGGAAATAAGATGCTTGAGGAGTATAAAAAGAGTAAGAAAATACTTAAGAAATAAATCAGGAGGGCTAAAAGAGGACATGAGCTTGCTCAGGGTAAAAGATAATTTTAATAACTTCTACAGGTATGTTAAGAGCAAAAGGAGAATAAGGGATAAAATTGATCCTCTTGAAGATCAAAGTGGTCGGCTATGTATGGAACCAAAAGAAATGGGAGAGATATTAAATAGGTATTTTGCATCTGTATTTACTAAGGAAACTAGAAAGGAGTCTATGGAAACAAGGCAAACAAGTCGGGAGATCATGGAACTTATACAGATTAAAGAGGAGGAGGTGCTTGCTGTCTTCAGGCAAATCAGAGTAGATAAATCCCCAGGAGCTGATAGGGTATTCCATCGGACCTTGAAGGAGACTAATGTTGAAATTGCAGGGGCCCTGGCAAAAATATTTAAAATGTCGATATCCACGGATCGGGTGCCAGAGGATTGGAGGATAGCTCAAGTAGCTCTGTTGTTTAAAAAAGGCTCAAAAAGTAAGCCGTGAAATAATAGGCCAGTAAGTTTGACATCCATAGTAGGTAAATTATTGGACTAAGAGATAGGATCTCCAGGTATTTGGATAGACAGGGACTTATTAAAAAAAATGTCTGTATGGCTTTGTGCGTGATGGATCATGTTTAACCAATCTATTAGAATTTATCGAGGAAGTTACCAGGAAAGTGGATGAAAGGAAAGCAGTGGATGTTGTATACATGGACTTCAGTAAGGCCTTTGGCAAGGTCCTGCATGGGAGGTTAGTTAGGAAGATTCAGTCGCTAGGTATACATGGAGAGGTAGTAGATTGGATTAGACATTGGCTCAATGGAAGAAGCCAGAGAATGGTAGTGGAGGATTGCTACTCTGAGTGGAGGCCCGTGACTAGTGATGTGTCACGGGGATCAGTGCTGGATCCATTGTTATTTGTCATCTATCTCAATGATCTGGATGAGAATCTGGCAAATTGGATCAGCAAATTCACTGATGATACAAAGATTGGAAGTGTAGTGGACAGTGAGGAAAGTTTTCAAAGCTTGCAGAGGGATTTGGACCAGTTGGAGGAATGGGCTGAAAAACGGCAGATGGAGTTTAATGCGGACAAGTGTGAGGTATTGCACTTCGGAAGGTATTGCACTTCGGAAGTTAGAACATACAAGGTAAATGGTAGGACTCTGATGAGGGCAGTAGAACAGAGGGATCTGGGAGTATAGATACATAATTCCCTAAAAGTGGCGTCATTAGTAGATAGGGTCGTAATGACAGCTTTTGGTAAATTGGCCTTTATAAATCAAAGTACTGAGTATAAGAGTTGGACTGTAATGGTGAGGTTGTATAAGACATTGGTGAGACCGAATTTGGAGTATTGTATGCAGTTTTGGTCACCTAATTACAGGAATGATATTAATAAGGTTGAAAGAGTGCAGAGAAGGTTTACAAAGATGTTGCCAGGACTTGAGAAACTGAGTTACAGGGAAAGTTTGAATAGGTTAGTACTTTATTCCCTGGCATGTAGAAGAATGAGAGGTGATTTGAGAGAGGTGTATAAAACTATGATGGGTATAGATAGAGGGAATACGAGCAGGCTTTTAACACTGAGGCTAGGGGAGAAAAAAAAAACAGAGGTCATGGGTTAAGGGTGAAGGGGGAAAAGTTTAAAGGGAACATTGTGGAAGGTGCTTCTTCACACCGAGATTGGTGGGAGTGTGGAACGAGCTGCCAGATGAAGTTGTGTATGCGGTCTCACTTCTGACATTTAAGAAAAACCTGGACAGGTATATGAATGTGAGGTGTATGGAGGGATATGGGCCAGGTGCAGGTCAGTAGGACTAAGCAGAAAAATGGTTCAGCACAGCCAAGAAGGGCCGAAAGGCCTGTTTCTGTGCTGTAATGTTCTATGGTTCTGTCTGAGGTGAAAGAGGTGCTGTTGTGCCTTTTTTCACTACACAATTGATGTGTACAGACCACGTGAGGTCCTCAGTGATGTGAATGCCGAGGAACTTGAAGCTGTTCACTCTCTCAACCCCAGATCCATTGATGTCAATAGGGGTTGGCCCGTCTCCATTCCTCTTGTCTTTGCAACATTGCATCCAGCTCCTTTGTTTTTGCGACATTGAGGGAGAAGTTGTTTTCTTGTCAACACTGTGTCAGGGTGATGACTTCTTCTGTGTAGGCTGCCTCGTTATTATTTGAGATTTGGCCAATAAATATAGTATCCTCAGCAAATTTAACTAGCAGATTGGAGCTGTGGGTGGCGACACAGTCATGCGCATACAGAGAGTAAAGGAGGGTGCTTAGGACACAGCCCTGAGCGGCTCCTGTGTTGAGGGTCAGAGGGGCAGAGGTGAGGGAGCCCACTCTTACCACTTGCTGGTGATCTGACAGGAAGTCCAGGACCCAGCTGCACAAGGCAGGGTGAAGGCCGAGGTCTCTGAGCTTCTTGTCAAGCCTGGAGGGAATGATGGTATTGAATGCTGAACTGTAGTCTAATAACATCATTCTCACACAAGCATCCCTCTTCTCCAGATGTTTAAGGAGGTGTGCAGAGCAGTGGCTGTTGTGTCATCTGTTGATCGGTTGTGTCGGTAGGGGAATTGTAGGGGGTCCAGTGTGGGTGGTAACAAGCTGCAGATGTAGTCGTTGACCAGTCTCTCAAAGCATTTGCTTATTATTGAGGTGAGTGCGACAGGACGCCAGACGTTCAGACATGTTGCCTTAGTTGTTTTAGGTACAGGAGCAATGGTGGATGATTTGAAGCAGGAGGGAACTCTACTCTCGGAGAGGGTGAGATTAAAAATATCCGTAAATACACCTGCCAGTTGTGCCGCGCGCATCCTGAGTACCCGTAATGGGACGCCGTCCGGTCCCACAGGCTTGCGACTGTCCACTCGTTGGAAACACCTGCGAACTTCAGCCTCAGAGATGACCAATGTGCAGGTCGCTTTGTCGGCTCTCCTCGGGGTCTCAGTGTTGGCGATATCGAACCGAGTGTAAAGAGACTTAGATCCTCTGGGAGACAGGCAGCGATGTTGGCAGCACCACTGCACTTAGCTCTGAAGTCTGCATTGGGGTGCAGAGCTTGCCATAAGCTGTGTGTGTTGTTGGTGGAGAGCTGTGCCTGAATACAATCTCTGTATTGTCGTTTCGCTGCCTGGATGACTTTGCACAGATCGGAGCTGAATTTCGTGAGCTCCTGCTGATCACCGGCAATGTAAGCAGTCGGTCACACGGCAAGTGCTGTTCACACGGAACTGTTGATACAAATTTTGTGGTTTGGGAAGTCCTGACCGATTCCTGAAGGAAATCATCTCCCCTTTGTGACAATAACACACAACCGGGGGATGTTGTTATTACACAGCTGTGATAATAACAGCCGGGAACTCCCTTGGCAGCCGGAAAGGTTTACACAGCAGCACCAGGTACTCCAGATCCGGGGAACAAAAGGGTTTGAGGGCATGGACATTCCGGGGTTCCACCAAGCATTAATGATCATGAAGCATACCCTAAATCCTGTTCTCTTCCCAAATAGGTGTGTGTGTGTGTGCGTGTGTGTGTGTGTGTGTGTGTGTGTGTGTGTGTGTGTGTGTGTGTGTGTGTGTGTGTGTGTGTGTGTGTGTGTGTGTGTGTCTGTGAGTGGGGGTTGGTGGTACTGGATGACGACACGATTGTTGATGCCGGTAGGGGCCAATTCCGAATCTGTGGACTCGGGAGCAGTTGGGCCAGAGGGACAGAGGGACAGCTGGGATGCAGGCGCTTGGGTAGTTGGAATCTTCTTGTATCCCCTCTTCTTTTCAGCACTCGCTCTTCGGGGTTCCTCAAAATTCTTGGCTTTTCCGTGGATCAGCGGCTGCCACTCGTTGACCTCCATATTTGCCTGAGAGAGCCTCTGCTTAATTTGGCCCTTGTACCTCCTGCGCGGGGCACCACGATCTCTCTTGCCCTGAGAGAGTTCTCCGTAGTGTACTGCTTTCGGTAACCTGGAGTTATCCATGCGAGACATGTGGCCTGTCAGACGGTGGATCTGGCTGAGCAGCGAAGTGGCTTCAGGGCCTGGAAGTTGAACATATATAGCTGTGCATGTCTGTGTGATTATATGAAATATTAAACTAAATAAGTAGTGCAGAAATAGAAATTTAAAAAGAGATTAGTGAGGCAGTATCGATGGGTTCAATGTCCATTCGGAAGCTGCATGGTAGAGGAGAAGTTGCTCCTGAATCGTTGAGTGTGCACCTTACTCCGTTCATCGTGAACCAGACGGTGATGCAGACAGTTACAATGCTCTGCAAGTTACCCCTGTAGAAATCTTCAAGTGATGTTGAGAACTCCTGATGAAATATTGCCACTGTTGTGCCTTCTCTGTAGCTGCATCGATATATTGGGTCCAGGTTAGATAGTCGGAGATATTGACAGCCAGGAATTTGGAATTGCTCACTCTTTCCATATCAGATCCCTCTGTGAGGACTGGTGTGTCGTGCTCCCTCATCTTGCCTTTTCTGAAATCCACAATTAGCTCTATTGACATAGATGTCGACAAGGAAGTGTCGAGCTCCTGTCTCACAGTTGGAGACTTCTTCCCAGAAATAGAAGGGATCATTGTAGCAATACAGGACAAGGTTGTTGACACACGTAGTTATCAATAATACAGAATAAACGACCAATAGGTCCAAGACCGTATATGCTGAAAATTATAAGAGAAACTACAAACAATCCGACTTTAAAAGATCCTGCAGTTCAACTGAATCTCATCACTTGCACAAGCAAAATAAAATGGCGAACAACATTCACAAAAACATTGCTTAAACTACAACTGATGAAAAACCCCATAATTTACTAAATATACAAGCCTCTTCCACTTTTGGAGTTAGAGTCCTTCATATCATACTGCGTCCGATCATTATTTCAGATAGGATAATACATGATCTGTGTTCGGATGTAATTTTACAGGATAAACAAGCAAAAGCAACCTTTTAAATATATATAGCCATTCCAAACACACATAACTTACAGAAATGAATTAGTAAAAAAAAATATACCAGAAATATATTGAATTGAAAGGGCAAAATGAAAGACTGGAACACGAACAGGGTATTATTTATCCCAATCGTAATATCGATAACTGGTATCATCCTAAAGGCTTTACAGAATAGTGTTAATAAATTAGGCCCACACGGCGATACTCGTGTAAATCTTCGAAAAGCCATAACACTATACACCACGAGAATAGTCTGAAATCTCCTATCAATTGAGACATGAGTGTGCTTGGCTATGCCTGTACCTCAAGTTTTACCAGTTTAAGCTAAGATGATGATGATGATGATAATAATAATAATAATAATAATAATAATAATAATAATAATAATAATAATAATAATAATAATAATAATAATGACTTATTTATAAAGCACCTTTCATCCAGACGATGCCGTTCAAACCGCATCACAACGGGATAAAGTGCAAACTAGAAAACAAAAGACAGAATGTGTCAGTCCTAATATACACCTCAGACTTCTGCACAGTACTGTAGTTTAAGCTGTTGAATTCTACAGTTTAGGAACATAGCCCCAAAAAAACTCAACGCTGACCTCCCAATGATCCTTTGGCCTTCTACCTTATCGTCTGCCTGCACTGCATTTTCTCGGCAACTGAAACACTGTTTCCCTGAACTATTCTGTTCCATTTTGCCTTGTACAACCTCATTGCACCGATGTGATGTAATGATCTATTTGGATCGCATGCAGAAAAGTTTTCCATTTTACAGTGGTGCATGTCACAATAATAAACCAATTTACCGATTCATTGTCAATAATACATCGCCCCTCGGTTGCTTAAGATTGTTATAACCGGGGGGGGAGGGGGGTGACAGTGCGGATGAGCTGCCACAACCTATTAAATGCTCCCAGTGGCGAGTAGCCTCTGTCCAGCTCCTGGCCTTCACGTGCGGTTTAGCCACTAATCCCGGTGGAAGCGTTTCTTCTGACAGGAGAAGAGGCAGAGGTGGGTTACTGGTGCCTTACAACCAGTCACTTTGGGCAGATGGGGCTTGGCGGCTGTGATTGGCAGGTCACCCAGGAACAAGAAAACTCTGATCTCAAAACTCCACTGCCTTGTAACTGTAACCCCTCATGGGGAAGAGTTTGGGAGTAAACGCAGTGGGAAAGCCTGGAGCTGGAGTCCTTGAGTCAGTGTTAAATGGTGTTCAACGCAGACTGGCATCTCCTGCGACACCTCTGGTGCCAAGCTGTGTCAGTCTATGTCGTTCCTTTGTGTACATCAGATGCATGGAGAGAGGGAGCTTGCTACATCAGCAGAAGCTTCCTCTCCATATCGGAGTGTCCCGGCTTGCAGGGGCAGGACATACATGGTCGACTCTGACAGACGGAGGCCTCCTAAGACAGCGCCCCACACCCCCACAGCAAGACTGATGAGTAGCAGTTGCCAACACTTCACCACCCTCTCCCACGGACACGATGTACATCACTGAGACAGACCCTTGTGGCTTCTTCCATTAACAGAGATTCCATCTTTCCACCAATCCTCCATCACTGCGATTGAAAACTACCCATTTTCATCTCTGTCATTCCGATGGGTTATCGATCCACAACTTCACTGTGATTCTCCCCCAGACGCTGCCCGACTTGAGTATTTCCCGCGTATTCTGCTCCTGTTTTGATGCAAGAGCAGTGGACACCTGTGACTCCCCAGTGTGCAGCCTTGCCAAAATGCACAGTGTCCTGTTCTCCATAGTTCCACACCAGATCAACATTAACATCGTCTGTTAATGAGTCAAACAATGCTTTAAATATAGTGAAATGTTGTTGTAATGGGAGGTGCAGTCAGGATTGCAATAGGATATTCAAGATTCAAAAACTTTATTGTCGTTCCAACCGTACATCAGCTCTGCAGGGTAGAATGAGACAGCGGTTCCCAGGAGCAGTGCAATCATAATATAACAAACGCAACACTAAATAATAAACACAACAATAAAAAATAAAACACAACAGCCACATGTTGCTTTAAATCAAGTTATAAGTGTCCGGTGCAAGTTAAAAGTGTCCAAAGCAGAGTCAGATAGAGCAGCTATTTAGCAGTCTGACTGCCTGTGGGAGGAAGCTGTTTAGTAGCCTTGTGGTTTTAGTTTTGAAGCTCCTGTAACGTTTACCTGATGGCAGAAGAACAAACAGTTCATGGAGAGGGTGTGAGGGGTTGTTAATGATGTACCGTGTCTTCTGGAGGCATCGACGTTGAAAGAGGTCTTGGAAGAAGGTAGGGAGACCCCAATAACCTTCTCTGCTCCCCTAACCACCCCCTGCAAGGCTTTTATGTCGGCAGCACTGCAGCTGGAGTACCAGGTTGTGATGCAAAAGGTCAGCACACTCTCAACCACGCCTCTGTAGAATGTAGTTAAGATGGTAGTGGGGAGTGATGCTTGTTTAAGCATCCTCAGAAAGTGCAATCAGGGGAATGTTCACCTTCACAAATAACTAGAACCAGAACATGAGGATTGGACAATTTCAGGGACATCCACTGCTGTCAATTCTGTGCCTGCAAACAGAATTTTACTTTCTGTTCTAATATCCAAGGAAGCATTGAATTTATTCATGTAATCTCAAACACTGAATGCTGAAATACCGTTATAAAGTTCTTTGTCAGATAAGCCATTTAACGTTTTGAATATGTTCTCTGTTCCCATGGAAGATGTTCAACAGAAACACAAGGAGACTCTGCGGACACGAACTGAAACACTGAGAGTGAACACGATCCTGATGACGGAGAAGGTGAAGGTTTTCCAGCTGGCTGATCGATACGCTGAGCTCACGGTCATTTCTACTGTTCGAGATCGGACACTGGTGGAACATGAGCTGCTGGCAAGAGGCAGAGACCATGAGGATTATAGAGAGGAACAACTCCGCAGACAGCTGGAAAAAATCCGTACTGATCAGTTATTCCAGAGCAGCTTTTCCCGGAGTAAATCCAAATCTGGGAGTTCAGCAGCAGTGGCCGGAGTCCCGGGGATCGGGAAAACAACGATGGTACAAAAGATTGTTTATGACTGGGCCATGGGGAAAATATACCAACAGTTCCAGTTTGTCTTCAGTTTCAAATTCCGAGATTTAAACAGTATTGACTGTCGAATAAACCTGAAGGAACTGATTCTGGATCAGTATCCTTACTTTGGGAATATCCTGAGAGAAGTCTGGAAGAACCCAGAGGGATTACTGTTTATATTCGATGGTTTAGATGAATTCAAACACAAAATCGATTTTGCGGACAGTCGGAGAGATGCAGATCTCAAGCACAAGTGCCCAGATCCCGAGTGGAAGTGTGAAGTGTCGGACATTGTGTACAGTTTAATCCAGGGCAAGCTGCTCCCAGGGTGTTCAGTGCTGGTGACCACCCGCCCCACTGCGTTACATTTATTGGAAAAGGCGAATATCAGTGTCCGGGCTGAAATCCTGGGATTTGTTGGTGAGGAACGGAAGGAATATTTTATCAGACATTTTGAAGATCAGACGGTGGCGGAAGCTGTTTTCAATTATGTGAAGGAGAACGAGATCCTGTACACCATGAGCTACAACCCCTCCTACTGCTGGATCCTCGCTCTGACACTGGGCCCCTTCTTCACACAAAGAGTCAGGGACCCACAGCGAGTTCCCAAGACCATCACCCAACTGTACTCCTACTATATTTACAACATCCTGAAAAACCACGGCCGTGAGATTGAGAGACCCCGTGATGTGTTACTCAGGGTTGGTCAGATGGCCTTCAGAGGAGTGTCCGAGAGGAAGATTGTGTTTACAGATGGAGATTTGGTCAACTACAGTCTGCAGCCTTCCCAGTTCCTGTCCGGGTTCCTGATGGAGCTTTTGGAGAGAGAGGATTCTGCCCAGAGCGTGGTGTACACATTCCCACACCTCACCATCCAAGAGTTTGTAGCTGCAGTCGCACAATTCCTGAATCCACATCCCGGGGATATCCTGAAATTCCTCACTAAAGCCCACATCACGGTAGATGGGCGATTTGAGGTATTTCTCCGTTTTGTTGCTGGTCTCTCCTCTCCAATGACAGCTCGGGGCCTGGTGGAGTTTCTGGGTCCATTTCCTCATGAAACAACCTGCCGGGTGATTGACTGGGTGAAGGAGGAGGTTAAACGTCAGATTGGAAACACAGGGAGTGAAGCTGGTAAAAGGAGCCTCCTGAACACATTGCACTACCTGTTTGAGTCTCAGAATCGTGGACTGGCTCAGGAAACACTGGGATCTGTGGAAACACTTTCATTCCGTGGAATGACACTGACCCCGATTGACTGCGCGGTCCTGTCTCATGTCATCGGACTCTGTGATACAATAAAACACCTCGACCTGGGGAACTGCCACATTCAGTGTGAGGGAATCCAGCGGCTGGGATCCGGGCTGCACAAATGCCAGGCGTTGAGGTAACTTGATTTATCTCTCACTCGGAACTGTGAAACTGTTCTACTGTGTGATTTCAATGTAAAGAGATTTGGGTTAAACTGTGATAAATCAGATTGTGAAGAATTGTGACAAATGCCCAGGGGATCGGTCAGTAATTCCCCAAGGACAGGAGGGTTCTGTGGTTCCTTGTGAAGGGATGTTGGAGACTTCATCAGATCAGTGAACAACGACCATTGGTTTAATGGTAGTAAATCACAGGAATGGCCGTGTTTCCTGCTGCCTGTGACACGTCCATTGACAATGTTCCTTCTCACTGTTACTGACACCCAGACCGACACTGACTGCAGCAGATGGGTCAGAGATTCACACCCCCTTCCCGGTGAGGGACAAGAGGCCGTCTGCAGACTGTCCCAGTGAGAAGGAAAGAAATACCATTGTGAGATTGTCCTCCCTGTCCTTTCCTGTTTGTGACTTTGCTCGCTACCAGATACACAGAGAGCGAGGCCGCATCTCCTCTGGGTCTCTGTTCAGACCCAACACACGCGTACAAAAATTCCCCTTCCTCCTTTCGGATCTCTCTTCCAATCCACCTTCCTCCTGTGGGATCTCTCTTCCCCATCCCCCTTCCACCTCTAGTTTCTCTCTTCCCCATCCCCTTCCCTCCAGTGGTATCCCTTCCCATTCCCATTTCATCCTGTGGGATCTATCTTCCACATCCCCCTTCCTCCTGTCAGATCTCTCTTCCCCATCCCCCTTCCTCCTGAAGGTTCTCTCTTCCCCATTCCCTTCCCTCCAGTGGTATCCCTTCCCATTCCGCTTTCCTCCTGTGGGATCTATCTTTCCCATCCCCTTACCTCCTGTCGGATCTCTCTACCCCATCCCCCTTCCTCCTGTGGGATCTCACTTCCACATCCGCCTTCCGCTTGTGGGATCTCACTTCTCCATCCCCCTTCCACCTGTGGGATCTCTCTTCCCCATCCCCCTTCTTCCTGTGGCAACTGACCTCCCCATATTCCTTCATAGAATCATAAAATCATAGAACACTACAGCATAGAAAACAAGCCATTCGGCCCTTCTGCTCTGTGCCAAAACTTTATTCCGCTAGTCCCATTGACATGCACCCAGTCCATCGCCCTCCAGACCTCTCCCATCCATGCATCTATCAGATTTATTCTTAAAACCTAACAGTGTGTCCGCATTTTGCACATCAGATGGCAGCTCGTTCCACACTCTCACAACTCTCTGAGTGAGGACGTTCCCCCTAAACCTTTCCCCTTTCACCCTGAAGCAAAGTCCTTTTGTAATTTATCTCTCCTAATCCGTGTGGAAAGAGCCCATTCGCATCTACCCTGTCTATTCCGCTCGTAATTGTGTAAACTTCTATCAAATCTCCCCTCATTCTTCTGCGCTCCGAGGAATAAAGTCCTAACCTGTTCAATCCTTCCTTGTAACTCAACTCCTGAAGAGCCGGCAACATCCTCGCAGATCTTTTCTGCACACTTTCAGTCTTACCGATATCGGTCCTATAGTTCAGTGACCAGAATTGCACACAATACTCCAAATTTGGCTTCACCAATGTCTTATACAACCTCACCATAACTTTCCAACTCCTATACTCAACTTTGATTTATGAATGCCCGGATGCCAAAAGCCTTCTTTACAACCCTGTCTCCCTGTGACGCCACTTTCAGGGAATTATGTATCTGAACTCCCAGATCCCTTTCTTCCTGCGCATTCCTCAGTGCCCTACCCTTTACTGTCTATGTCCTACCTTGATTTGTCCTTACAAAATGGAACACCTCACACTTGTCTGCATTCATTTCCATCTGCCATTTTCTGGCCCATGTTGCCAGTTGGTCCAGATCCCTCTGCAAGCTTTGAAAGTCTTCCTCGCTGTCCGCAACGCCTCCAATCTTAGTGTCATCAGCAAACTTGCTGATCCAACTTATCACACTATCATCTAGTACATTGATATAGACAACAAACAACAATAGTCCCAACACAGATCCCTGAGACACACCACTAGTCACAGGCCTCAGAAGCAATGATCCACTAAGACTCTCTGTCTTCTCCCACACAGCCAATTTGGAATCCAATCTACAACCTCTCCATGCATACCTACTGTCTGAAACTTCTGAACTAACCTCCCATGTGGGACCTTGTCAAAAGCCTTATTAAAGTTCATGTAGACAACATCCACAGCCATTCCTTCATGTGCATTCTTGGTAACCTCCTCGGAAAACTCTACAGGATTCATTAAACACGATCTGCCATGAACAAAGCCATGCTGACTATCTTTAATCAGCCCTTGGTTATCCAACTCCTTGTAAATCCGATCTCTCAGAACACCTTCCAATAATTTACCTAACACCGATGTTAGGCTCACTGGCCTGTAATTACCTGGTGCACTTTTGGAGACTTTTTCAAACAACGGAACAACATGAGCTACCCTCCAATCCTCCGGCACCGCACTTGTGGCGAAGGACATTTTAAATATTTCTGCCAGGACCCCTGCAATTTCTACACTAGTCTGTCTCAAGGTCCGAGAAAATATCATGTCAGGCCTGGGGGATTTATTTACCTTTATTTGCTGTAAGGCAGTAAGCACCTCCTCCTCTTTAATCTCTATATGTTCCATAAAACATAGAATACTACAGCACATTACAGGCCCTTCGGCCCACAATGTTGTGCCGACCCTCAAAACCTGCCTGCCATATAACCCCCCTCCTTAAATTCCTCCATATGCCTGTCTAGTTGTCTCTTAATCTTCACTAGTGTATCTGCCTCCACCACTGACTCAGGCAGTGCATTCCACACACCAACCACTCTCTGAGTGAAAAACCTTCCTCCAATATCCTCTTTGAACTTCCCTCCCCTTACCCTAAAGCCATGTCCTCTTGTACTGAGCAGTGGTGCCCTGGAGAAGAAGCGCTGGCTGTCCACTCTGTCTATTCCTCTTAATATCTTGCACACCTCAATCATGTCTCCTCTCATCCTCCTTCTCTACAAAGAGTAAACCCTGGCTCCCTTAATCTCTGATCATAATCCATACTCTCTAAACCAGGCAGCATCCTGATAAATGTCCTCTGTACCCTTTCCAATGCTTCCACATCCTTCCTATAGCGAGGTGACCAGAACTGGACACAGTACTCCAAGTGTGGCCTAACTAGAGTTTTATAGAGCTGCATCATTACATCGCGTCTCTAAAACTCTATCCCTTGACTTATGAAAGCTAACATCCCATAAACTTTTTTAACTACCCGATCTACCTGTGAGGCAACTTTCAGGGATCTGTGGACATGTATCCCCTGATCTCTCTGCTCCTCCACACTACCAACTATCCTGCCATTTACTTTGTACTTTGCCTTGGAGTTTGTCCTTCGGAAGTGTACCACCTCACACTTCTCCGGGTTGAACTCCATCTGCCACTTCTCAGCCCACTTCTGCATCCTATCAATGTCTCTCTGCAATCTTCGACAATCGTATACACTGTCTACAACACCACCAACCTTTGTGTTGTCTGCAAACTTGCCAACCCACCCTTCTACCCCCACATCCATGTCGTTAATAAAAATCACAAAAAGAAGAGGTCCCAGAACAGATCCTTGCGGGACTCCACTAGCCACAACCCTCCAATCTGATTGTTCTACCTCCACCATGACCATCTACCTTCTGCAGGCAAGCCAATTCTGAATCAACCTGGCCAAACTTCCCTGGATCCCATGCCTTCTGACTTTCTGAATAAGCCTACCGTGTGGAATCTTGTCAAATGCTTACTAAAATCCTTATAGATCACATCCACTGCACTACCCTCATCTATAAGCCTGGTCACCTCCTCAAAAAACTCTATCAGGCTTGTTAGGCACGATCTGCCCTTCACAAAGCCATGCTGACTGTCCCTGATCAGACCATGATTCTCTGAATGCCCATAGATCCTATCTCTAAGAATCCTTTTCAACAGCTTTCCCACCACAGATGTAAGGCTCACTGATCTATAATTACCTGGACTATCCATACTACCTTTTTTGAACAAGGGGACAGCATGCGCCTCCCTCCAATCCTCCCATACCATTCCCCTGGACAACGAGAACATAAAGATCCTAGCCAGAGGTTCAGCAATCTCTTCCCTTGCCTCGTGGAGCAGCCTGTGGAATATTCCGGCAGGCCCCGGGGACTTATCCGTTCTAATGTATTTTAACAACTCCAACACCTCCTCTCCGTTAATATCAACATGCTCCAGAACATCAACCTCACTCATATTGACCTCACCGTCATCAAGTTCCCTTTCATTGGTGAATACCAAAGCGAAGTATTCATTGAGAACCTCGCTCACTTCCACAGCCTCCAGGCACATCTTCCCACTTTTATCTCTAATCGGTCCTATCATCATTCCTGTCATCCTATTGTTCCTCACATAATTGAAGAATGCCTTGGGGTTTTCCTTTACCCTACTCGCCAAGGCCTTCTCATGCCCCCTTCTTGCTCTTATCAGCCCCTTCTTAAACTCCTTTCTTGCTACCCTATATTCCTCAATAGACCCATCTGATCCTTCTTCCACCTGACTAGATTTTCCACTTCACTTGTAACCCATGGTTTCTTCACCCTACCATTCGTTATCTTCCTCAGCTGGACAAATTAATCCCTAACATCCTGCAAGAGATCCTTAAACATCGACCACATGTTCAGAGTACATTTCCCTGCAAAACCATCATCCCAATTCACACCCGCAAGTTCTAGTCTTATAGCCTCATAATTTGCCCTTCCCCAATTAAAAACTGTCCTGTCCTCTCTGATTCTATCCTTTTTCATGATAATGCTAAAGGCCAGGGAGCGGTGGTCACTGTCCCCCAGATGCTCACCCACTGACAGATCTCTGACCTGACCCAGTTCGTTACCTAATACTAGATCTGGTATGGCATTCCCCCTCGTCGGCTTGTCAACATACTGAGACAGGAATCCATCTAGGACACACTTAACAAACTCTGCCCCATCTAAACCCTTGGAACTAATCAAGTGCCAATCAATATTAGGGAAGTTAAAGTCACCCATGATAACAACCCTGTTATTTTTGCACCTTTCCAAAATCTGCCTCCCAATCTGCTCCTCGGTATCTCTGCTGCAACCTGGGGGCCTGTAGAATACCCTGGTAGAGTAACTGCTTGCTTCCTGTACCTGACTTCCACCCATACTGAATCAAAAGAGGATCCTGCTATATTACCCACCCTTTCTGTAGCTGTAATAGTATTCCTGACCAGTAATGCCACCCGTCCTGCCCTTTTCCCCCCTCTCTATCCCTTTGAAAGCACTGAAATCCAGGAATATTGAGAATCCATTCCTGTCCTGGTGCCGCCAAGTCTCCGTAATGGCCACTACATCATAATTCCATATAAGTATCCAAGCTCTCAGTTCATCACCTTTGTTCCTGATTCTTCTTGCATTGAAGTACACGCACTTTAGCCCTTCAACCTTACTGCATTTATACCCTTTATTCTGCTGCCCTTTCCTCAAAACCTCTCTCTGTGTCAGATCTGGCTTTACTCCATGCACTTTTTTCACTGCTCTATCGCTCTGGGTCCCATCCCACTTGCAAATTAGTTTAAACCCTCCCGAAACATGCTAGCAAACCTACCAGCAAGGATATTGCACCCCCTCGAGTTCAGGTGCAACCCAGCCAATCTGTACAGGTCCCACCTTCCCCAGAAGAGATCCCAGTTGTCCAAAAATCTAAAACCCCGTCCCCTGCAGCAACTCCTCAGCCACGCATTCAACTGCCATCTCATCCAATTCTTACCCTCACTATCACGTGGTACTGGCAACAATCCTGAGAACACCACCCTTGAGGTCCTCTTCTTCGGCCTTCTGCCTAGTTCCCGAAACTCACACTTCAGGACCTCATCCCTCTTCCTGCCTATGTCGTTGGTACCAATATGTATCACGACTTCTTGTTGCTTTCCCTCTCGTACCAGGATGTCATGCACCCTGTCAGAGACAACCCGGACCCTGGTACCCGGGAGGCAACAAACCATGCGTGTTTCCTTCTCACATCCAAAAAATCTCCTCTCTGCTCCCCTGACTATAGAGTCTCCAATGACGACAGCTCTCCTCTTCTCCGTCCCACCCTTCTACACCACAGGGTCAGACTCAGTGCCAGAGGCCCTGCCACCGTGGCTCACACCTGGTCGGTCGTCCTCACCAACAGCATCCAGGACGGTAAACTTATTATTCATGGGAATGGCTACAGAGGTGCTCTGCACTACCTGTCTACTCTCCTTCGCTTTCCCCCCTCGGACTGTCACCCAACGACCTGCTTCCGGCAGCCTAGGTGTGACTACCCCCCTGTAGCTCTCATCTATGGCAGCCTCATTCTCCCTTATGAGTCGAAGGTCATCCAGCTACGGCTCCGGATTCCTCACACGGTCTTCCAGATCGCCCAGCCGCAAGCACTTCTGGCAGATGTGACTCTGCAGAAGAGGGGATTTCCCCCAAGACTGCCTCATCTCACAGGAGAGGCACATCACCGTCTCAGCAGGCATTGTAAAGACCTGTCAAAGCCTCAAATCTCCACTCACTCACTGGCCGCTTTCCACGGGCCGCTCAGCTTGAGCTACCCCTCTATTTATTTGTTCGAGCTTTTCAAACTGCTTGGTCAATCAGCTGCTTTCTGCTGAGTCTGAGCTATTCAAATCTTCGTTGTCTTGATTTGCACAGTCCAATTGCCAAAACTGCCAGAATTTCTCGAGTCAAAGCCTCAAATTTCCACTCCTTCACTGGCCCACTCACTCACTGGCCGCGTTCCATGACAATACTGTTTGTTTCCTTTAATTCCATATCCACTATGCCAGTTTTCTAAGTCGACACTGACGCAAAAAACTGTTTAAGATCTTCCCCGTCTCGTGATGTTCCACACATAGACAACCACTCTGATCTTCTAGGGGACCAATTTTGTCCTTTACTATCCTTTTACTCTTAATATACTTGTAGAAACCCTTCGGGTTTACCTTCACATTATCTGCCAACACAACCTCATGTCTTCTTTTTGCCTTCCTGATTTCCTTCTTTAGTATTCCCTTACATTCTCTATACTCTTCAAGTATATCATTTGTTCCTTGTTGCCTGTACCTGCTAAACACGTACTTAACCAGATCGCCAATATCCCTTGAAAAACAAGGTTCCCTATCCCTGTTAACTTTGCCTTTAATCCTGGCAGGAACATGCAAACTCAGGATGTAAGCGCAGTTCAGTAACTCCACTTACTGAATACATCACTGCCAGAAAACAACTTATCCCAATCCACTCTTCCCAGATCCTCTCACATTTCCACCAAATTGGCCCTTCTCCAATTCAGAACCTTAACTGGTAGACCAGTCCTATCCTTATCCATAATTATCTTGAAACTAATGACATTATGGTCACTGGACCCAAAATGTTCGCTTTCACAAGCTTCTGTCACCTGACCTGTCTGATTTCCTAATAGATCAGGTAGTGCACCCTCTCCTGTTGGTACCTCAATATATTGATTTAGAAAACTTTCCTGAACACATTTGACAAACTCCACGCCATCTAACCCTTTCACAGAGTGGGAGTCCAGGTCAATATGTGGGAAGTTAAAATCCCCTACGATTACAAATTTCTGTTTCTTACATTGGTGTGCTAACTCTCAACAGACTTGCTCCTCCGATTGGGCCATATATAATAATACCCTATTAGTGTGGTCACAGCTTTCCCGTTCCTCAGCTCCACCCATACGGCCTCTGTAGACGAGCCCTCCGGGCTGTCCCGTCTGCACACAGCTGTGAGATTCCCCTGACTAGTAATGCCACTCCTCCCCCTTTCATCCCTCCCCCTCTATCACGTCTGAAACAACATAACCTCGGAACATGAAGCTGCCAGTCCTGCCCCTCCTGCAAACCAAGTCTTACTAATAGCAATAATGTCGAGATCATCATGTGTCAATCCATGCCCTAAACTCATCTGCCTTACACACTATACTCTTTGCATTGAAATAGATGCACCTGAGAACATTTCTATCACGTACAAACCATTGATATCTGTCGAAACAGGCAGTCCTCGCATGACCATTATCCTCCTCCACATCACTATCTGCTCTAAAACTCTGCCCCGTCCCCCTGCAACCTTGTTTAAAACCCCCAGAGCAGAACTTGCTAGCCTACCGATAAGGATGTTAGTTCCCCTCCAGTTCAGGTGCAAACTGCCCAATTCGAACTGGTCTCACCTCCCCTGGAAAAAGCCCAATTGTCCAGAAACATGAACCCCTCCATCATGTACCATCCCCTCAGCCACGTATTTAGCTGCATTATTTCTAGCCTCACCAGCACGTGGCACGGGTAGCAAACCACCTGTGGGATCTCACGTTCCCATCCCCCATTCATTCTCTGGGCTCTCTGTTTCCACTCCCACTTTCTGCTGTTGGATCTCTCCTCAGCATCCCCCTTCCTCCTGTGGGATCTCTCTCCCCAATCCCCCTTCCTTTTGTGTGATCTCTCTTCCACATCCCCCTTCCTCCTTTGGGATCTGTCTTTTCCTGAGGTATCCTGAGGTATCTCTCTTCTGCATCCTGCTTCCTGCTGTTGGGCCTCTGTTCCCAATCCCCCTTCCTCCTGTGGAATCTCTCTCCCCCATCCCCCTTCCTCCTGTGGGATCTGTCTTTTCCATACACATTCATCCTGTGGGATCTCTCTCCCTCATCCTTTCCTCTTGTGGAATCTCCCTTCCCATCCCCTTCCTCCTGTGGGATCTCTCTCCCCCATCCCCCTTCCTCCTGTGGGATCTGTCTTTTCCATACACATTCATCCTGTGGGATCTCTCTCCCTCATCCTTTCCTCTTGTGGAATCTCCCTTCCCATCCCCTTCCTCCTGTGGGATCTCTCTCCCCCATCCCCCTTCCTCCTGTGGGATCTCTCTCCCCCATCCCCCTTCCTCCTGTGGGATCTCTCTCCCCCATCCCCCTTCCTCCTGTGGGATCTCTCTGCCGCATCCCCCTTCCTCCAGTGGGATCTGTCTTTTCCATACACATTCATCCTGAGGTATCTCTCTTCCGCATCCCGCTTCCTGCTGTTGGGCCTCTGTTCCCAATCCCCCTTCCTCCTGTGGAATCTCTCTCCCCCATCCCCCTTCCTCCTGTGGGATCTGTCTTTTCCATACACTTTCATCCTGTGGGATCTCTCTCCCTCATCCTTTCCTCTTGTGGAATCTCCCTTCCCATCCCCTTCCTCCTGTTGGATCTCTCTCCCCCATCCCCCTTCCTCCTGTGGGATCTCTCTCCCCCATCCCCCTTCCTCCTGTGGGATCTCTCTCCCCCATCCCCCTTCCTCCTGTGGGATCTCTCTGCCGCATCCCCCTTCCTCCAGTGGGATCTGTCTTTTCCATACACATTCATCCTGAGGTATCTCTCTTCCGCATCCCGCTTCCTGCTGTTGGGCCTCTGTTCCCAATCCCCCTTCCTCTAGTGGGATCTCTCTTCCCGATCCCCCTTCCTTCCGAGGGATTACTCTTTCCTAACCCCTTCCTCCTGTGAGTCCTCAGCTCCTTTGCCCCCTCTTCCTGTCGGATCTCACTTCCCCATGCTCCTTCCTCCTGTGGGATCTCTCTGCCGCATCCCCCTTCCTCCTGTGGGATCTGTCTTTTCCATACACATTCATCCTGAGGTATCTCTCTTCCGCATCCTGCTTCCTGCTGTTGGGCCTCTGTTCCCAATCCCCCTTCCTTCCGAGGGATCTCTCTTCCCGATCCCCCTTCCTTCCGAGGGATCTCTCTTTCCTAACCCCTTCCTCCTGTGAGTCCTCAGCTCCTTTGCCCCCTCTTCCTGTCGGATCTCACTTCCCCATGCTCCTTCCTCCTGTGGGATCACTCTCCCCCATCCCCCTTCCTCCTGTGGGATCTCTCTCCCTCATCCTTTCCTCTTGTGGGATCTCCCTTCCCATCCCCATCCTCCTGTGGGATCTCTCTCCCCCATCCCCTTTCCACCTGTGGGATCTCTCTCCCCCATCCCCCTTCCGCCTGTTGGACCTCTCTCCCCCATCCCCCTTCCGCCTGTTGGACCTCTCTCCCCCATCCCCCTTCCTCCTGTGGGATCTCTCTCCCCCATCCCCCTTCCTTCTGTATTATCTCTCTTCCCTATCCCCCTTCCTCCTGTGGGATGTCTTCCCCATCCCCCTTCCTCCTGTGGGATCTCTCCCCCATCCCCCTTCCTCCTGTGGGATTTCTCTTCCCATTCCCCCACCCTCCTAAGGGATCTCTTTGCCCCATCCCACTTCCTCCTGTGGGATCCCTCTTCTCCATCTCCCTTCCTCCTGTGGGATCTCTCTGCCACTTCCCCCTTACTCTTGTCGGACTCTCACCCCCATCCCCCTTCCTCCTGCGGAATCTCTCTGCCCCATCCCCCTTCCCCCTGTGGGATCTCTCTCCCCCATCCCCCTTCCTCCTGTGGGATCTCTCTGCCCCATCCCCCTTCCTCCTGTGGGATCTCTCTCCCCCATCCCCCTTCCTTCTGTAGTATCTCTCTCCCCCATCCCCTACCTCCTGTGGGATTTCTCTTCCCATTCCCCCACCCTCCTAAGGGATCTCTTTGCCCCAGCCCGCTTCCTCCTGTGGGATCCCTCTTCTCCATCTCCCTTCCTCCTGTGGGATCTCTCTGCCACTTCCCCCTTCCTCTTTTGGGATCTCTCCCCCATCCCCCTTCACTCTGTGGGATCTCTCTCCCCAATCCCCCTTCCTCCTTTGGGATCTGTCGTTTCCATATACATTCATCCTGAGGTATCTCTCTTCCGCATCCCGCTTCCTGCTGTTGGGCCTCTGTTCCCAATCCCCCTTCCTCCAGTGGGATCTCTCTCCCCCATCCCTATTCCTCCTGCGGGACCTCGCTCCCCCTTCCCCCTGCGGAATCTCTCTCCACCATCCCCCTTCCTCCTGTGGGATCTCCGTACACCGTCTTCATTCCTCCTGAGGGTTCTCTCTGCCCCTTCCCCCGTCCCTCCTATGGGCTCTCCCACCCCCCCTCCCCCTTCCCTCCTATGGATTCTCCCTCCCCAGTCCCACTTTTCATCCGTGTCCTCCTTCCTTCCTGTGGTCTCTCCCTCCCCCGTTCCCCGTCCTCCTGTGGGATCTCCTTCCCCCGTCCCAATTCCCTCCTGTGGGATATCCTGACACGTCCCCCTTCCCTCCCGTGGGCTCTCCCTCCCACTTCCCACTGGCGGGCGCTCCCTCCCCCGTCCCCCTTCCTCCTGTGATCTCCCACCCCTCTCTCCCTTCCTCATGTGGGATCCACCTCCCGCGCCCCTCCCCCCGTGGGATCCCCCTCCCCCGCCCCGCTTCCTCCTATGGGATACCCCACCCCCGTCCCCCTTCTCTCCTGTGGGATCTCTCTGCCACATCCCCCTTCCTACCGTGGGATCTCTCATCCCCGTCCCCCAACCTCCTGTGGGATCTCTCTGCCCCGTCCCCCTTCCCTCCTGTGGGCTCTCCCTCCCCCGTCCCCCTTCCCCCCGTGGTAACCCTCCCCCATCCCCCTTCCCACTGTGGGATCTGCCTCCCCCGTCCCCCTTCCTCCTCTGGGATATCTCTTCCCCTTCCCACATCCTCCCGTGCGATCTCTAACCTATGCCCCATTCAAACTGTACCATCTCTCTTCATCCACATACCTCCTGCTGGGCCTCTGTTCCCATCATCAGACCTCCTGTGGGATCTGTATTTTCCATCCGCATTAATTCTGAGATATCTCTCTTCACCAACTCCATTCCTCCTGTTGGATCTCACTTCCCCATTCCCCCCTTGGGACCTTTCTTCCCCATCCCCCTTCCTCCTGTGGGATCCCGCTCCCCCGTCCCCCTTCCCCCCTGTGGGATCTCTCCCCCCGTGCCCCTTCCCTCCTGGGGGCTCACCCTCCCCCATATCCCTACCCTCCTGTGGGATTCCGCTCCACCGTCCCCCTTCCCCACTGTGGGATCTCCCTACACCGTCCCACTTCACTCCAGTGGGCTCTCTCTCTCCCGTCCCCCTTCCCTCCTGTGTGATCACCCTCCACCATCCCCCTTCCTCCTGAGGGATCTCTCTGCTCCGTCCCTCTTCCTCCTGTGGGATCTCTGTGCCCCGTCCCCCATAACCCTGTGGGATCCCTCGGCCCCATTCCCTTCCTCCTGTGGGATATCTCACTCCCGTCCCCCTTCCTCCTGTGTGATCACCCTACCCCGTCCCCCATCCTCCTGTGTGATCACCCTCCACCATCCCCCTTCCTCCTGTGGGATATCTCTGCTCCGTCGCCCTTCCTCCTGCGGGATCTCCCTCCCCCGTCCCCCTTCCTCCTGTGGGATCCCCTTGCCCCGTCCACCATCCCCCCTGTGGGATCTCCCTCCCCCGTCCCTCTTCCTCCTGTGGGATCTCCCTCCCCCGTCCCCCTTCCTCCTGTGGGATCTCTCTCCCCCGTCCCCCTTCCTCCTGTGGGATCTCTCTGCTCCGTCGCCCTTCCTCCTGCGGGATCTCCCTCCCCCGTCCCCCTTCCTCCTGTGGGATCCCCTTGCCCCGTCCACCATCCCCCCTGTGGGATGCCTCTCCCCCGTCCCCCTTCCTCCTGTGGGATCTCCCTCCCCCGCCCCCCTTCCCCCCTGTGGGATCCCTCTTCCCCGTCCACCTTCACCCCTGTGGGATCTGCCTCCCCTGTCCCCCTTCCTCCTGTGATATCTCTCTGCCACATCCCCCTTCCTACCATGGGATCTCTCTTCCCCGTCCCCCATCCTCCTGTGGGATCTCTCTGCCCCGTCCCCCTTCCTACCGTGGGATCTCCCGTCCCCGTCCCGCTACCCTCCTGAGGGCTCACACTCCCCCGTCCCCCTTCCCTCCCGTGGGATCTCCCACCCCAGTACCCCTTCATCCCTGTGGGATCCCTCTTCCCCGCCCCGCTTCCCTCCTGTGGGAACCCTCTCCCCCGTCCACCTTCCCCCCCTGTGGGATCTCTCACCGCCGTCCCCCTTCCTCCTGTGGGATCTCCCTCCCCCGTCCACCTTCTCCCCGTGGGATCACCCTCCCCCGTCCACCTTCTCCCCGTGGGATCACCCTCCCCCGTCCACCTTCCCCCCTTTGGGATACCCCTCCCCTTGCCCCTTCCCCATTTTGAGATCCCCGTCCCCCATCCCCCCTGTGGGATCTGACCCCCGTTTCCCCCTTCCTCCTGTGGGATCTTCCTCCCAAGTCCCCCTTCCGTCTGTGGGATCCCTCTCCCACATCCCCCTTCCTCCTCTGGGATCTCTCTGCCACATCCCCCTTCCTACCGTGGGATCTCTCTTCCCCGTCCCCCATCCTCCTGTGGGATCTCTCTGGCCCGTCCCCCTTCCTCCTGTGGGATCTCTCTGCCCCGTCCCCCTTCCCCCCTGTGGGATCCCCCTCCCCTGTCCACCATCCCCCCATGGGATATCCCTCCCCGTTTCTCCTTTCCCATTTTGTGATCCCCTGTGAGATCCTCCCCCATCCCCATCCCCGTGTGGGATCTGACTCCCGTGTCCCCCTTCCTTCTGTGGGATCGCCCTTTCACATCTCCCTTCCACCTGTGGGATCTCCATCCCCCGTCCCCCTTCCGACTGTGAGATCTTCCTCCCCCATCCCCCTTCCTCCTGTGGGATCCCTCGGCGCCGTCCCCCTTCCCCCTGTGGGACCCACCTCCCTCGTCCCCCTTCCCCTCTGTGGGATCCCCCTCCCCCGTCCACCTTCCCCCCGTGGGATCACCCTCCCCCGTCCACCTTAACCCCTGTGGGATCTCTCTCCCTCGTCCCACTTCCTCCTGTGGGATCTCTCTCCCCCTTCCCACCTGCGTGCTCTCCGTCCCCCGTCCACCTTACCCCCTGTGGGATCCCTCTCCCCCGTCCCCCTTCCTCCTGTGATAACTCTCTGCCACATCCCCCTTCCCCCCTGTGGGATCCCCCTCCCACGTCCACCTTCCCCCCGTGGGATCCCTCTCCCCTTGCCCCTTCCCCATTTTGTGATCCCCGTCCCCAATCACCCCTGTTGAATCCATCTCTACTGTCCCCCTTCCCCCTGTGGGATCTTGCTCCCCCGTCACACTGCCCCCCTCTGGGTTCTCCCTCCCGACTCCCCCTTCCCCCCTGAGGGATCTCCCTCCCGTGTCCCACTTCACCCCTGTGGGATGCCTCTCCACCGTCCCCCTTCACCGTGTGGGATCTGATTCCCGTGTCCCCCTTCCTCCTGTGGGATCTCCCTCCCACGTCCCCCGTCCACCTGCGGGATCTCTCTCCCCCTTCCCACCTGCGTACTCTCCGTCCCCCGTCCACCTTACCCCCTGTGGGATCCCTCACCCCCATCCCCCTTCCCCCTGTGGGATCTCTCTCCCTCGTCCCCCTTCCTCCTGTGGGATGTCTCTCCCCGTTCCCACCTGCGTACTCTCCGTCCCCCGTCCAC
>NW_026780305.1:0-43000 GCF_030144855.1 Hypanus sabinus | reverse complement strand
CCTCATGTTACTCCTAAACTTTTGCTCCCTCTCAATTCATGTCCTCTTGTTTGAATCTCCCCTACTCTCAATGGAAAAATCCTATCCACGTCAACTCTATCTGTGTCCCTCGTAATTTTAAATATCTCTATCAAGCCCCCCCTCGACCTTCTACGCTCCAAAGAATAAAGACCCAACTTGTTCAACCTCTCCCTGTAACTTAGGTGCTGAAACCCAGGTAACATTCCAGTAAATATTCTCTGTACTCTCTATTTTGTTGACATCTTTGGTATAATTCAGTGACCAGAACTCTACACAATACTCCAAATTTGGCCTTACCAATGCCTTGTACAATTTTAACATTACATCCCAACTCCTATACTCAATGCTCTGATTTATAAAGGCCAGCATACCAAAAGCTTTCTTCACCACCCTATCCACATGAGATTCCACCTTCAGGGAACTATGCACCATTATTCCTAGATCACACTGTTCTATTGCATTCCTCAATGCCCTACCATTTACCATGTATGTCCTATTTTGATTATTCCTACCAAAATGTAGCACCTCACACTTAGCAGCATTAAACTCCATCTGCCCTCGTTCTGCCCACTCTTCTAACTGGCCTAAATCTCTCTGCAAGCTTTGAAAACCTACTTCATTATCCACAATGCCACCTACCTTAGTATCATCTGCATACTTACTAATTCATCTTACCACCTCATCATCCAGATCATTAATGTATATGACAAACAACATTGGACCCAATACAGATCCCTGATGCACACCACTAGTCACCGGTCTCCAACCTGACAAACAGTTATCCACCACTACTCTCTGGCATCTCCCATCCAGCCACTGTTGAATCCATTTTACTACTTCAATATTAATACCTAATGATTTTGAACCTTCCTAACTAAACTTCCATGTGGAACCTTGTCAAAGGCGTTACTGTCAAAGATCACAGACGTGAATTGGCAGTGGGGGAAAAAATAGAAAATAAGTATATCAAAAAGAAATGGGCCATTCAGCCCATTGATTCTGTGCTGTCTGACGCAGTTCCACGATCTAGCAGTGGCTTTACAGCTGCAAAGTCGGGTCTTCAAATAGATGACGACTACTTAGTGAACATGTTGGGCGTTTCCAGCCTACACTGCCTCCTTGGATTAAAAAGTTGCATCACTCCATAAAACATCCCCAGCGAAAGGAATTTGCTCTTCTCATGCAGTCTGAATTCTGGTCTTCAGACAGACAATTGCTCTCTGCTGCCATCAGGCTCTCTCCATTGCTTGGCACGCGGTCTCCCCTTGTCCTTGAGTCCAGAATCTCGCTGCAGACCTAGTCTTCACAGAGGACTGCGGAGCATGCAGAAAATCCTCTTGCACTCTCTGAGGGGCACAACACAACACAGGTCTTGTCCGGCAGGGGAAGGGAACCAGGGTGACAGATTTCATCTAGAAATTTCTAGATGTACTGTGGAGAGCATTCTGACATCACTGTCTGGTGTGGGGAGGGGGAAGCCACGAAACGGCATCAAAATAAGCGGCAGGAAGTTTTGAACTCAGTCAGCTCCATCATGGGTACTAACCTCCACAGCATCGAGGACATCTTCAAAAGGAGATGCTTCTAAAAGGCACCATCCATCACCCTCTTCTCACTGCTACCATCAGGGAGGAGGTACAGGAGCCTGAAGACACACACTCAACGATTCAGGAACAGCTTCTTCCCCTCCGCCATCAGGGAGGAGGTACAGGAGCCTGAAGACACACAATCAGAGATTCAGGAACAGCTTCTTCCCCTCTGCCATCAGGGAGGAGGTACAGGAGCCTAAAGACACACACTCAGCGATTCAGGAACAGCTTCTTCCCCTCTGCCATCAAGGAGGAGGTACAGGAGCCTGAAGACACACACACTCAGCGATTCAGGAACAGCTTCTTCCCCTCTGCCATCAGGGAGGAGGTACAGGAGCCTGAAGACACACACTCAGCGATTCAGGAACAGCTTCTTCCCCTCTGCCATCAGGGAGGAGGTACAGGAGCCTGAAGACACACACTCAACGATTCAGGAACAGCTTCTTCCCCTCTGCCATCAGGGAGGAGGTACAGGAGCCTGAAGACACACACTCAACGATTCAGGAACAGCTTCTCCCCCTCTGCCATCAGGGAGGAGGTACAGGAGCCTGAAGACACACAATCAGAGATTCAGGAACAGCTTCTTCCCCTCCGCCATCAGGGAGGGGGTACAGGAGCCTGAAGACACACATTCAACGATTCAGGAACAGCTTCTTCCCCTCCGCCGTCAGGGAGGAGGTTCAGGAGCCTGAAGACACACATTCAACGATTCAGGAACAGCTTCTTCCCCTCCGCCGTCAGGGAGGAGGTACAGGAGCCTGAAGACACACATTCAACGATTCAGGAACAGCTTCTTCCACTCTGCCATCAGGGACGGGGTACAGGAGCCTGAAGACACACACTCAGTGATTCAGGAACAGCTTCTTCCCCTCTGCCATCAGGGAGGAGGTACAGGAGCCTGAAGACACACATTCAATGATTCAGGAACAGCTTCTTCCCCTCTGCCGTCAGGGAGGAGGTACAGGAGCCTGAAGACACACACTCAACGATTCAGGAACAGCTTCTTCCCCTCTGCCGTCAGGGAGGAGGTACAGGAGCCTGAAGACACACACTCAAAGATTCAGGAACAGCTTCTCCCCCTCTGCCATCAGGGAGGAGGTACAGGAGCCTAAAGACACATACTCAACGATTCAGGAACAGCTTCTTCCCCTCTGCCATCAGATTTCTGAATGGACATTGAACCCACGAACACTAACACAGTACTTTTTTTCTCTTTTTGTTCTATTTATTTAACTTGTTAAATATGTGCTTTCAATAAATCAGAGTTTTAAAAAAATTATTATTTATTGCTTGGTACTGGTGCCATATAGCAAATTTAGCGATGTCTTTCAGTGATATTGATCCTGGTTCTGACATCAGAAAGTGGAGAGACAGAAGGGCTTTGGTCTGAAACGTAAACAATGTTCTTTTCCTCCGACGCTGCCTGGCCTGCTGATCCTGTGTGCTGTTTGTTAAGGGCCAGTAAAATCAGGCAGGAGCAACATCATAGAAACAACAGGACAGAGAGTTTGAAGTGTGAGTATTATGGGTAAGGGTGATGAACTTGGAGCGCGGATCAGTACAGGGAACTATGATGATGTGGCCATTACAGAGACGTGGTTGAAAGGGGGACAGGAATGGGTGCTTCATGTCATACGGTTTCAAGATTTCATTGTTTTAGAAAAGATGGGTGGGGGTAAGAGAGGTGAGAGGATTGCACTAATAATCAGAATCAGGTTTATTATCACCGGCATGTGTCGTGAAATTTGTTAGCAGCAGCAGTTCAATGCAATACATAATATAGAAGAAAAAATAATAAGTAAATCAATTACAGTACATGTATATCAAATAGATTAAAAATTGTGCCAAAAACAGAATTAATATATATTAAAAAGTTAGGTAGTGTCCAAGTGTTCAATGTCCATTTAGGAATCAGATGGCAGAGGGGAAGAAGCTATTCCTGAATCACTGAGTGTGTGTCTTCAGGCTCCTGTACCTCCTCCCTGATGGCAGAGGGGAAGAAGCTGTTCCTGAATCGTTGAGTGTGTGCCTTCAGGCTCCTGTACCTCCTCCCTGATGGCAGAGGGGAAGAAGCTGTTCCTGAATCGTTGAGTGTGTGTCTTCAGGCTCCTGTACCTCCTCCCTGATGGTAACAGTGAGAAAAGGACATGCCCTGGGTGCTGGAGGTGTTTAATAATGGACACTGCCTTTCTGAGACACCGCTCCCTGAAGATGTCCTGGGTACTTTGTAGGCTAGTGCCCAAGATGGAGCTGACTAGATTTACAAACCCTCTGCAGCTTCTTTCGGTCCCGTGCAGTAGCCCCTCCATACCAGACAGTGATGCAGCCTGTCAGAATGCAGTAGCCCCTCCGTACCAGACAGTGATGCAGTCTGTCAGAATGCAGTAGCCCCTCCGTACCAGACAGTGATGCAGCCTGTCAGAATGCATTAGCCCCTCCATACCAGACAGTGATGCAGCCTGTCAGAATGCAGTAGCCCCTCCATACCAGACAGTGATGCAGCCTGTCAGAATGCAGTAGCCCCTCCATACCAGACAGTGATGCAGTCTGTCAGAATGCAGTAGCCCCTCCGTACCAGACAGTGATGCAGCCTGTCAGAATGCATTAGCCCCTCCATACCAGACAGTGATGCAGCCTGTCAGAATGCAGTAGCCCCTCCATACCAGACAGTGATGCAGCCTGTCAGAATGCAGTAGCCCCTCCATACCAGACAGTGATGCAGTCTGTCAGAATGCAGTAGCCCCTCCGTACCAGACAGTGATGCAGCCTGTCAGAATGCATTAGCCCCTCCATACCAGACAGTGATGCAGCCTGTCAGAATGCAGTAGCCCCTCCATACCAGACAGTGAAGCAGCCTGTCAGAATGCAGTAGCCCCTCCATACCAGACAGTGAAGCAGCCTGTCAGAATGCAGTAGCCCCTCCATACCAGACAGCGATGCAGTCTGTCAGAATGCAGTAGCCCCTCCGTACCAGACAGTGATGCAGCCTGTCAGAATGCATTAGCCCCTCCATACCAGACAGTGATGCAGCCTGTCAGAATGCAGTAGCCCCTCCGTACCAGACAGTGAAGCAGCCTGTCAGAATGCAGTAGCCCCTCCATACCAGACAGTGACGCAGCCTGTCAGAATGGTCACCACGGTACAACTCTAGAAATTTTTGAGTGTATTTGTTGACATGCCAAATCTCTTCAAACTCCTAATGAAGTATAGCTGCTGTCTTGCCTTCTTTATAACTACATCGATATGTTGGGACCAGGTTAGATCCTCAGAGATACAGACACCCATGGACTTGCTGCACTCAGAGGGGGCATAAAGGAGGGCTTGTCCACTGAGTCTGTATGGGTGGAATCGTAAAATAGGAAGGGTGAAATCACTCTGATACTAGAGGGTACAATCATCACAATGATAGTTTCGCGCTCCCTGAAGTACAAATTGAAGTAAATATAATAAAAATTTAAATTATAAATCATAATTAGAAAATAGAAAAGGGAAAGTAAGGTAGTGCAAGTCAGGTCCGGATACTTGGAAGGGTACGGCCCAGATCCGGGTCAGGATCCATTCAGCAGTCTTATCACAGTTGGAAAGAAGCTGTTCCCAAATCTGGCCGTACCAATCTTCAAGCTCCTGAACCTTCTCCCAGAGGGAAGTGGGACAAAAAGTGTGTTGGCTGGGTGGGTCGTGTCCTTGATTATCCTGGCAGCTCTGCTCTGACAGCGTGCGGTGTGAAGTGAGTCCAAGGATGGAAGATTGGTTTGTGTGATGTGCTGGGCTATGTTCACGATCTTCTGCAGCTTCTTCCAGTCTTGGACAGGACAACTTCCATACCAGGTTGTGATGCACCCTAGAAGAATGCTTTCTACGGTGCACCTATAAAAATTAGTGAGAGTTTTAGGGGACAGGCCAAATTTCTTCTTCAAGAGCAAGAGTCAATGAGGGTGGGATCACCGAAGGATGGGGGGGGGGGGCATTCGCTTGGACGTAGGTGAGATCCTTAGAAAGTACTTCACATCGGTATTTACTGAGCAGAAATGCGTGAGGTCGGTGATGTGCAAGGGCATTTTGAAGTTAAAGAAGGAGAGCATCCTTCTGAGACACCTCAGAAAGGATAATTCCCTCAGGCCCTAATGGGATTTACCCCAGGTTATTGAGAGAGGCAAGAGAAGAGATTGCTGGGGCCTTGTCTCCTCTCTCGCCACAGGCCAAGTCCTGGAGGACTGTCAAATTGCTGCTGTTCCATTATACAAGGGAAACGGGGATAATCCTGGAAACGATAGAGTCTCAGGTCAGTGGTTGGGAAGTATTTTTGTTTATTCTCATTACTTACCATATATTCAGATTAAGATTCACAAAGTGCAATCATTTAACTGCAGATGGTGTACCATCTGATATTTTGCATTGTGGGTTTGTAACTGGGGGTACATTACACAGCATCCACACAAACGTGATTTCCCAGGCTGCTTACAAACACGAGCTGGCCGAGCCTGAGGGTTAAACAAACGTTTGGAAAAATGTTGTCGTCTGACTTTCTGCTGAGCAAGTCTTGGTTACTAACTTGATTGAGGGGTGGGGTGGGGGGATATAATTCCTGAGATACAGTAAGCAATACAAAGCCACACCAGCCAGTGATTTCCCACAATTTAATCCTAATTGGACAATTTACAATGACCAATTAACCTACCGACTGTTACATCTTCGGACTGTGGGAGGAGACCCAGGCAGTCACGTGGAGAACATACAAACTCCTTATGGGCAGCGGAGGGAATTGAACGTGAGTCATCGGTACCGTAAAGCCTTGTGCTAACCGCTATCCTACCGTGCTGTCCCAGCATTGAAGGTAGAGCTGTGGATGTCGTCTGTTTAAGGGCAGCTCATCCAGAAGATTAAGCTGCAAGGCGAATTGGCTGTTTGGGTTCGGGTCTGGCCTGCCCATAGCAGATCAGAGTGTGGTGGTTGAGGGTGCTTATTCCAGCTGGGGGTCTGTAATTAGTGGGACCTCTGCTGTTTGTGGTGTATACAAATGACCTGCAGATGAAAGTGTGAATGTGTAGGTTAATAAGTTTGGAGGTGATACAAAGATGAATGGGATATAGATTCATTTGAGATATGGATGGAGATGGAGTCTAACCCTGCTACGTGTGGTGCTGCACCTTGGTATGTCAAATGAGAGCTTTCAGTAGGTACATTTACTGTCACACAAATGTATACAATAAACTTCCTGAAATTGCTGAGCAAAGGCTCCAATTTCATAGCCCCTGAGAGTGGCTATGCAGTTTGATAGGGTGGTGATGCCGGCATGTGGAATTGGTCAAGGAACAGAGTTCAGAAGTCAGGATGTTTCAGTTTCATATGGTTAGGCACCACGGCGTACATTTCTGGTCGCCCCACTACAGGAAGGATGTCGAGGCTTTGGAGCGGGGGCAGAAGAGGTTCACCAGGATGCTGCCTGGTTTAGAGGGCAAATGCTATCAGGAGAGGCCGGACAAGATGACGAGGGGCACAGACAGGGTGGAAATGTCTCATACCAGAGGGATAGGCGTTTTAACTCCTGGACTATGCTGGGAGAGGCAGATACTTTTAAGAGACATTTTAGACTGGCACAGTCCGGGCACAAAGGATGAGGTCAGCTGGCCAGTTGTTGACCAACTCACCTCGTTCAGCTAATAGGAAGGGCATGCGCACTGCGTGCAATAGGCGGGGCAGCGGCGAGAGTCCGCGCCTGCGCATTGGGTGGGGTGGGCGGGACCAGGGTGAGTGACAGGGCCAGCGCCCTGGGTAGAATGGGCGGGGCCAGGAGCGGGTCCGCGCCTGCGCATTGGGTGGAAAGGACGGGGCTGGGGAGCGGTCTGCGCCTGCGCCCTAGCTGGAATGGGCGGAGCTGGGGAGCGATCTGCGCCTGCGCCCTGGGTGGAACAGGCGGGACCTAGCGAACCAGCGCGCTGGGTGGAAAGGACGGGGCTGGGGAGCGGTCTGCGCCTGCGCCCTGGGTGGAATGGGCGGAGCCAGGGTGAGTGACAGCGCCTGCGCACTGCGTGGAATAGGCGGGGCCGGGGAACGGAGGCTGCGCCTGCGCTCTGGGTGGAATGGGCGGGGCCGGAGAACGGGGGCCGCGCCTGCGCCCTGGGTTGAATGGGCGGGGCCGGGGAAAGGGGGGGCCGCGCCTGCGCCCTGGGTGGAATGGGCGGGGCCGCGCCTGCGCGCTGGGCAGAGGGCCATGGCCTGCCACCGGGGCCGGGCCGAGCGCTGCGAGTACCGGGTGTCGGAGCCGCGGCTGCACCCGCACGGCTTCACCGAGTACCGGGTGACGGCGCGGGTAAGCGTGGCCCCCGATCCCCCACCCTCGTCCTGCCTCTCTCACCCGCTCCCTGCTTTAACCCTGATGCTGGCCCTGCCACCCTCACCTTTGACATCTGACCCTTGTCACTCCCAGCGCTGGTGGTGGGAGCGGGGTATCTGCACCAAGAGGGCATGTGTACAAGCTGGTGGGGGGGGATCCGGTTGAAGATTCAGTGACCCAGGCTGGTCGTTGGGATTAGCATCGATTGGCTCCAGTGGCAGGGGTGTACCGGACAGAAAGGGCCCCTCCCTCCCTGCCCCTCTATCCCGGTGGTTACTGTGGGAGATTCCCTCCCTCCCTGCCCCTCTACCCCGGTGGTTACTGTGGGAGATTCCCTCCCACCCTGCCCCTCTACCCCAGTGGTTATCTGTGGGAGATTCCCATCCTCCCTGCCCCTCTACCCCGGTGGTTATCTGTGGGAGATTCCCTCCCTCCCTGCCCCTCTACCCTGGTGGTTACTGTGGGAGATTCCCTCCCTCCCTGCCCCTCTACCCCGGTGGTTATCTGTGGGAGATTCCCTCCCTCCCTGCCCCTCTATCCCGGTGGTTACTGTGGGAGATTCCCTCCCTCCCTGCCCCTCTACCCCGGTGGTTATCTGTGGGAGATTCCCTCCCTCCCTGCCCCTCTACCCCGGTGGTTACTGTGGGAGATTACCTCCCTCTACCCCGGTGGTTACTGTGGGAGATTACCTCCCTCTACCCCGGTGGTTACTGTGGGAGATTACCTCCCTCTACCCCGGTGGTTACTGTGGGAGATTCCCTCCCTCCCTGCCCCTCTACCCCAGTGGTTATCTGTGGGAGATTCCCTCCCTCCCTGCTCCTCTATCCCGGTGGTTACTGTGGGAGATTCCCTCCCTCCCTGCCCCTCTACCGCGGTGGTTATCTGTGGGAGATTCCCTCCCTCCCTGCCCCTCTACCCCGGTGGTTACTGTGGGAGATTCCCTCCCTCCCTGCCCCTCTACCCCGGTGGTTATATGTGGGAGATTCCCTCCCTCCCTGCCCCTCTACCCCGGTGGCTACCAGTGGGAGATTCCCTCCCTCCCTGCCCCTCTACCCCGGTGGTTACTGTGGGAGATTCCCTCCCTCCCTGCCCCTCTACCCCGGTGGTTACTGTGGGAGATTCCCTCCCTCCCTGCCCCTCTACCCCGGTGGTTACTGTGGGAGATTCCCTCCCTCCCTGCCCCTCTACCCCGGTGGCTACCAGTGGGAGATTCCCTCCCTCCCTGCCCCTCTACCCCGGTGGTTACTGTGGGAGATTCCCTCCCTCCCTGCCCCTCTACCCCGGTAGTTACTGTGGGAGATTCCCTCCCTCCCTGCCCCTCTACCCCGGTGGTTACTGTGGGAGATTACCTCCCTCTACCCCGGTGGTTACTGTGGGAGATTACCTCCCTCTACCCCGGTGGTTACTGTGGGAGATTACCTCCCTCTACCCCGGTGGTTACTGTGGGAGATTCCCTCCCTCCCAGCCCCTCTACCCCGGTGGTTACTGTGGGAGATTCCCTCCCTCCCTGCCCCTCTACCCCGGTGGTTACTGTGGGAGATTCCCTCCCTCCCTGCCCCTCTACCCCGGTGGTTACTGTGGGAGATTCCCTCCCTCCCTGCCCCTCTACCCCCGGTGGTTACTGTGGGAGATTACCTCCCTCTACCCCGGTGGTTACTGTGGGAGATTACCTCCCTCTACCCCGGTGGTTACTGTGGGAGATTACCTCCCTCTACCCCGGTGGTTACTGTGGGAGATTCCCTCCCTCCCTGCCCCTCTACCCCGGTGGTTACTGTGGGAGATTCCCCTCCCTCCCTGCCCCTCTACCCCGGTGGTTACTGTGGGAGATTCCCTCCCTCCCTGCCCCTCTACCCCGGTGGTTATCTGTGGGAGATTCCCTCCCTCCCTGCCCCTCTACCCCGGTGGTTACTGTGGGAGATTACCTCCCTCTACCCCGGTGGTTACTGTGGGAGATTACCTCCCTCTACCCCCGGTGGTTACTGTGGGAGATTCCCTCCCTCCCTGCCCCTCTACCCCGGTGGTTACTGTGGGAGATTCCCTCCCTCCCTGCCCCTCTACCCCGGTGGTTACTGTGGGAGATTACCTCCCTCTACCCCGGTGGTTACTGTGGGAGATTACCTCCCTCTACCCCGGTGGTTACTGTGGGAGATTCCCTCCCTCCCTGCCCCTCTACCCCGGTGGTTACTGTGGGAGATTCCCTCCCTCCCTGCCCCTCTACCCCGGTGGTTACTGTGGGAGATTCCCTCCCTCCCTGCCCCTCTACCCCCGGTGGTTACTGTGGGAGATTCCCTCCCTCCCTGCCCCTCTATCCCGGTGGTTACTGTGGGAGATATTCTCCCTCCCTGCCCCTCTACCCCAGTGGTTATCTGTGGGAGATTCCCCTCCCTCCCTGCCCCTCTATCCCGGTGGTTACTGTGGGAGATTCCCTCCCTCCCTGCCCCTCTACCCCGGTGGTTATCTGTGGGAGATTCCCTCCCTCCCTGCTCCTCTATCCCGGTGGTTACTGTGGGAGATTCCCTCCCTCCCTGCCCCTCTACCCCCGGTGGTTATATGTGGGAGATTCCCTCCCTCCCTGCCCCTCTACCCCGGTGGTTATATGTGGGAGATTCCCTCCCTCCCTGCCCCTCTACCCCGGTGGTTATATGTGGGAGATTCCCTCCCTCCCTGCCCCTCTACCCCGGTGGTTATATGTGGGAGATTCCCTCCCTCCCTGCCCCTCTACCCCGGTGGTTATATGTGGGAGATTCCCTCCCTCCCTGCCCCTCTACCCCGGTGGTTATATGTGGGAGATTCCCTCTCTCCCTGCCCCTCTACCCCGGTGGCTACCAGTGGGAGATTCCCTCCCTCCCTGCCCCTCTACCCCGGTGGTTACTGTGGGAGATTCCCTCCCTCCCTGCCCCTCTACCCCGGTGGTTACTGTGGGAGATTCCCTCCCTCCCTGCCCCTCTACCCCGGTGGTAATCTGTGGGAGATTCCCTCCCTCCCTGCCCCTCTACCCCGGTGGTTATCTGTGGGAGATTGCCTCCCTCCCTGCCCCTCTACCCCGGTGGTTACTGTAGGAGATTCCCTCCCTCCCTGCCCCTCTACCCCGGTGGTTATCTGTGGGAGATTCCCTCCCTCCCTGCCCCTCTACCCCGGTGGTTATCTGTGGGAGATTCCCTCCCTCCCTGCCCCTCTACCCCGGTGGTTATCTGTGGGAGATTCCCTCCCTCCCTGCCCCTCTACCCCGGTGGTTATCTGTGGGAGATTCCCTCCCTCCCTGACCCTCTACCCCGGTGGTTACTGTGGGAGATATTCTCCCTCCCTGCCCCTCTACCCCGGTGGTTACTGTGGGAGATTCCCATCCTCCCTGCCCCTCTACCCTGGTGGTTACTGTGGGAGATTCCCATCCTCCCTGCCCCTATAACCTGGTGGTTACTGTGGGAGATTCCCTCCCTCCCTGCCCCTCTACCCCGGTGGTTATCTGTGGGAGATTCCCATCCTCCCTGCCCCTCTACCCTGGTGGTTACTGTGGGAGATTCCCATCCTCCCTGCCCCTATAACCTGGTGGTTACTGTGGGAGATTCCCTCCCTCCCTGCCCCTCTACCCCGGTGGTTATCTGTGGGAGATTCCCTCCCACCCTGCCCCTCTACCCCAGTGGTTATCTGTGGGAGATTCCCTCCCTCCCTGCCCCTCTACCCCGGTGGTTACTGTGGGAGATATTCTCCCTCCCTGCCCCTCTACCCCGGTGGTTACTGTGGGAGATTCCCTCCCTCCCTGCCCCTCTACCCCGGTGGTTACTGTGGGAGATTACCTCCCTCCCTGCCCCTCTACCCCGGTGGTTACTGTGGGAGATTACCTCCCTCTACCCCGGTGGTTACTGTGGGAGATTCCCTCCCTCCCTGCCCCTCTACCCCGGTGGTTACTGTGGGAGATTCCCTCCCTCCCTGCCCCTCTACCCCGGTGGTTACTGTGGGAGATTCCCTCCCTCCCTGCCCCTCTACCCCGGTGGTTACTGTGGGAGATTCCCTCCCTCCCTGCCCCTCTATCCCGGTGGTTACTGTGGGAGATATTCTCCCTCCCTGCCCCTCTACCCCAGTGGTTATCTGTGGGAGATTCCCTCCCTCCCTGCCCCTCTATCCCGGTGGTTACTGTGGGAGATTCCCTCCCTCCCTGCCCCTCTACCCCGGTGGTTATCTGTGGGAGATTCCCTCCCACCCTGCCCCTCTACCCCAGTGGTTATCTGTGGGAGATTCCCTCCCTCCCTGCCCCTCTACCCCGGTGGTTACTGTGGGAGATATTCTCCCTCCCTGCCCCTCTACCCCGGTGGTTACTGTGGGAGATTCCCATCCTCCCTGCCCCTCTACCCTGGTGGTTACTGTGGGAGATTCCCATCCTCCCTGCCCCTATAACCTGGTGGTTACTGTGGGAGATTCCCTCCCTCCCTGCCCCTCTACCCCGGTGGTTATCTGTGGGAGATTCTCTCCCACCCTGCCCCTCTACCCCAGTGGTTATCTGTGGGAGATTCCCTCCCTCCCTGCCCCTCTACCCCGGTGGTTACTGTGGGAGATATTCTCCCTCCCTGCCCCTCTACCCCGGTGGTTATCTGTGGGAGATTCCCTCCCTCCCTGCCCCTCTACCCCGGTGGTTACTGTGGGAGATTCCCTCCCTCCCTGCCCCTCTTCCCCGGTGGTTATCTGTGGGAGATTCCCTCCCTCCCTGCCCCTCTACCCCGGTGGTTATCTGTGGGAGATTCCCTCCCTCCCTGCCCCTCTACCCCGGTGGTTACTGTGGGAGATTCCCTCCCTCCCTGCCCCTCTACCCCGGTGGTTACTGTGGGAGATTCCCTCCCTCCCTGCCCCTCTACCCCGGTGGTTACTGTGGGAGATATTCTCCCTCCCTGCCCCTCTACCCCGGTGGTTACTGTGGGAGATTCCCATCCTCCCTGCCCCTCTACCCTGGTGGTTACTGTGGGAGATTCCCATCCTCCCTGCCCCTATAACCTGGTGGTTACTGTGGGAGATTCCCTCCCTCCCTGCCCCTCTACCCTGGTGGTTATCTGTGGGAGATTCCCTCCCACCCTGCCCCTCTACCCCAGTGGTTATCTGTGGGAGATTCCCTCCCTCCCTGCCCCTCTACCCCGGTGGTTACTGTGGGAGATATTCTCCCTCCCTGCCCCTCTACCCCGGTGGTTATCTGTGGGAGATTCCCTCCCCTCCTGCCCCTCTACCCCGGTGGTTACTGTGGGAGATTCCCTCCCTCCCTGCCCCTCTTCCCCGGTGGTTATCTGTGGGAGATTCCCTCCCTCCCTGCCCCTCTACCCCGGTGGTTATCTGTGGGAGATTCCCTCCCTCCCTGCCCCTCTACCCCGGTGGTTATCTGTGGGAGATTCCCTCCCTCCCTGCCCCTCTACCCCGGTGATTATCTGGGGGAGATTCCCTCCCTCCCTTTTCCGCTCCTCCTCCCTGCTGCCTTCACTCCGGCTCCTAGCCCCTTTCATCCTCTGCCTTTCTTCTTCAAAGCTGAATGTAAATTTGTTATCGAAGTATGTAAATGTCACCATGTACAACCCTGAGATTAATTTTCTTGTGGGCATACTCAGTGATTCTAACACAGTTGGATAGATTGTGGGATAACTTCACTCGTCTCATTGTTGTAATGTTTCCCCAACTGATGGACTCACTTTCATCTCATGTTCTTGATGTTTATTTATTATTGTTGGTATTTCTTTCTTTTCGTGGTTGTACACTTTGTTGTCTTCTGCACACTGGTTGAATGCCCAAGTTGGTGCGATCTTTCGTTACTGTGAAACTCTCCGTGCCGCAGGCAACGTCCCTGATTTGTAATTCCCAGTGTCTCGAGTCTGAAACCTGCTGGATGGTAGGGTTGGGTTAGCGGACTGGGTCTCCTGGTTAGCCTGGTCCAGGAGCAGGATCGGCAGTGTGGCATGGGACTGGAATGACATCACTGAGCGGTCACCGGTTCTCTTGGCTTAGTTCAGCACGGGAACAGGCCCTTCGGCCTGCAAGGTCTGTGCTGGCCCTCTGTGCGCATGTGGTCTGTGTCTCTCCATTCCCTGCCTGTTTACATCCTTCTCAACCGTTGCCATCGCGGAGCACAGAAGCAGGCCTTTCACTCCGTGAAATCCATGCTGACCCTGTCCTGCCTCGTCCCATCGACTTGCAGCCAGACTATATCCCTCTGCGATGTACCCTCGAGTTCTAGTCTCACCCAGCCGGAGGGGGAATATGGCATTCACCCTGTTTATACCCTTTTAGTCCTGTGCAAAATTCTCAAGCGGATACATACAGTCAGGGAGCCTTAGACTTTTACACAGTACTGTAGTAATTTTACGTATCGCACTGTACTGCTGTCACAAAAAAAAACACATTTCCTGACGTGTGTGAGTAATGATAAACCTGATTCTGATCTGGGTCTCTATTGTGGACTGAGAGTGGGAAGGGGGCAGGGAGAGGGGAATCATGGTTGGGAAAAGGGGAAGGGAGAGAGGAGGGAGTGGGAAGCACCAGAGAGACATTCTGTAATGATCAATAAACCAATTGTTTGGAATCAAATGACCTTGCCTGGTGTCTCAGGGCTGGGTGTGTCTGAACCCGCCTCTGACACTCCTTCTCTGCCCCTGTCCCACACCCCTCCCGCGGCGCTCCACCCTCACCATTCCCAACACCCTTTGCTCCCGCCAGATTTACAAACTCGCTCTCCGCTCCATGTTGACAAATACAGTACATATATAGTTTGTGTGACTGTCTGTTTACCTGCAGTGCACCCTGGCTACTGTATATAGACATAGCTCGGGTGCCTGAGACTTTTGCACGGTACTGTAGTAATTTTATGTATCGCGCTGTTCTGCTGTCTCAAAAAAAAACAGATTTCATGACATGAGTAGGGGAGATTCAAACAAGAGGACATAAGTTGAGAGTTAAGGGGCAGAAGTTTAAGGGTAACACGAGGGGCAATTTCTTGACTCAGAGAGTGGTAGCTGTGTGGAACGAGCTTCCAGTAGAAGTGGTAGAGGCAGGTTCGGTATTGTCATTTAAAGTAAAATTGGATAGGTATATGGACGGGAAAGGAATGGAGGATTATGGGCTGAGTGCAGGCCGGTGGGACTAGGTGAAAGTAAGCGTTCGGCATGGACTAGAAGGGCCGAGATGGCCTGTTTCCATGCTGTAGTTGTTATATGGTTATATGCGAGTGATGATAAACCTGATTCTGATCTGGGTCTCTATTGTGGACTGAGAGTGGGAAGGGGGCAGGGAGAGGGGAATCATGGTTGGGAAAAGGGGAAGGGAGTGAGGAGGGAGCGGGAAGCACCAGAGAGACATTCTGTAATGATCAATAAACCAATTGTTTGGAGTCAGATGACCTTGCTTGGTGTCTGCACCTGCACCACCCTCCCTCCCCACCCCAGCACTCCTCGGCCACTCTGTGGTCAGTGAACGGGAGGGCATTAGAAGTGCGGTGGAACAAAAGGATTTGAGATTACAGAGCCGTGCTTCACTGAACCGTGTCTACGCCCACCTGCACAAACCGGCGAGCACTGTGAGGGTCATGTTTTTTGACTTCTCCAGTGCGTTCAACACCATCCGCCCTGCTCTGCTGGGTGAGAAGCTGACAGTGATGCAGATGGATGCTTCCCTGGTGTCATGGATTATTGATTACCTGACTGACCGACCACAGTACGTGCGCTTGCAACACAGTGTGTCAGACAGAGTGGTCAGCAGCACTGGGGCTCCACAGGGGACTGTCCTGTCTCCCTTTCTCTTCACCATCTACACCTCGGACTTCAACTACTGCACAAAGTCTTGCCAACTTCAGAAGTTTTCTGATGACTCTGCCATAGTTGGATGCATCAGCAAGGGGGATGAGGCGGAGTACAGGGCTACGGTGGGAAACTTTGTCACATGGTGCGAGCAGAATCATCTGCAGCTTAATGTGAAAGACACTAAGGAGCTGGTGGTGGACCTGAGGAGGGCTAAGGTACCGGTGACCCCTGTTTCCATCCAAAGGGTCAGTGTGGACATGGTGGAGGATTACAAATACCTGGGGATACGAATGGACAATAAACTATTCTCAGGTCAAAGAACACTGAGGCTGTCTACAAGAAGGGTCAGATCTGTCTCTATTTCCTGAGGAGACTGAGGTCCTTTAACATCTGCCGGATGATGCTGAGGATGTTCTACGAGTCTGTGGTGGCCAGTGCTATCATGTTTGCTGTTGTGTGCTGGGGCAGCAGGCTGAGGGTAGCAGACACCAACAGAATCAACAAACTCATTCGTAAGGCCAGTGATGTTGTGGGGGTGGAACTGGACTCTCTGATGGTGGTACCTGAAAAGTGGATGCTGTCCAAGTTGCATGCCATCTTGGACAATGACTCCCATCCACTCCATAATGTACTGGTTAGGCACAGGAGTACATTCACCCAGAGACTCATTCCACCGAGATGTAACACTGAGTGTCATAGGAAGTCATTCCTGCCTGTGGCCATCAAACTTTACAACTCCTCCCTCGGAGTGTCAGACACCCTGAGCCGATAGGCTGGTCCTGGACTTATTTCCACTGGGCATAATTAACATTATTTATTTATTTATGGTTTTATATTGCTATATTTCTACACTAATCTTGGTTGGTGCGACTGTAACAAAACCCAGTTTCCCTCGGGATCAATAAAGTATGTGTGTGTGAAAGTGGCATCGCTGTTAGACAGAGTTGTAAAGAAAGCCTTCATAAACCAAAGTACTGGGTACAGACTGTTACAGCTGTGTGAGACGTTGCTGGGGACTGATTTGAGTACCGTGTGCAGTTTTGGTCACCTGCCGACAGGAAAGATGCCAAGAAGGTTGAAAGAGTACAGAGAGAATGTTGCTGGGTCTGGAGGACCTGAGTTGTAAGGACAGATTGAATAGGTTTGGACGACAGAGAGTGCAGAGAGGAGGTTTGATAGAGGTGTACAGAGAGGGTAAAGGGGCAGGGGTAGTGGCATCAGCACTGGGCTGCAAGGTGAGCGGTCCCGGGTTCAGACCCAGCCGGTTGAGCGTTGAGTTAGTGACTCGGCCTCGTAAGGCGCAGAAAGGAGTGAATGCAAACGAGCTCATTCCACTGCAGCGGGGTGGCTCCACAGCCAGTCGAGGGTTAACGGTGAAAGGTGAAATGTTTGCGGGGAAACACGAGGGAGAACTTCACTCTGAGGGTGGCGAGGGGGTGGAGCGAGGTGCACGTGAGCTCGGTCTCACAGTTTTAAGAGCGGATAGGATAGGTACGTGGATGGGTCGATGAGTCTCGGCAGATTCAGCACGGTGGAGATGGGCCGAAGGGCGTGGCTGGGCAGACTTGGTGCAGAGTCGCCGGGCTGTGCCACCAGATCTTCCCTCGGCTAGAGGAAGCAGCTGAAATCTGTCTGTCCGCTCCCTGTGGATCGCTGGCGAGCCTCTGCATCCTTCCTGTGACGGGGCGACCAGATCTGCAAACGATACCCCAAGCGTGGCCAAAGCGAAGCCCTGAAAGTGCAGCTACGCTTCCCGAGTCTCCAGGGTGGCATGTGAACTTTGCAGTCTCATACCCTGGTGTGGGAGGTGCTGGTAGCAGCCACTCAAGCCAGTACCGGATGCTGAGCCTGTCAAGGTGCTGGGACGTGTGATGACAACTTTCAGCTGGGGCGGAGGGGCATAAATATTCAACACGAATTATAAGAGGAGAGGGAAGTGCTGGATCTCTGTTTAATTTCAGATTCTTAATCTTCTTCCACGAGTCAAGAGTGACGAGCAGTCTTACTTCTGAGATTTCAGTTCACTTTAGAGTACAAACAAACATACAAATACTAAGCAAAGAGATGATAAACGATACCAAGAGCAGAATTAATGCCAAGACGAGGGAATAAAGATAGCGTTTCTGTAAAAACTATCACTCTTATGGGTAAGGTGGGAAAAATTCCTTAGATAGAAATGAACTGGTCAACGGGCTGCACAATCACAACAATTACACCACGCGGGTCATGTGCTAATGCTTAGCCAATGAAAAATGAGAAAGGATAAGCTGTTAGTTCACTGATGCTGTAATGGTTCTTCGATTCACTGTGAATGCCCACGAGAAAATGACTCTCAGGTTGTAGATGGTGACATGTATGTTCTTTGGAAGTGAATTAACTTTGAACTTTTTGAGGTGAGGGCACATCCGGGGTGAAGGATCCTGCCTTCCCGAGTGAGGCTGTCCACGATGGTGGGGAGGTTTGTACCCTTGATGCCTCTGCAGCCTCTCTCAACCCTTGGAGCTTCTGTCCCAGGCAGCGATGGTACATCTGTAGAAAATCTGTCGATGATATCTCTCAGTGCTTTTGGGTAAGATACAACAACTAGGTCCTAATGGTTGGCAGCCAGAAACGGGAATGAACTTCACAGCCCCACCAGGGTGACAGACACACCAGTGACACCCTCTTTCTTTATCACTCCTAGATCATTTCAAAGAAGACAGCAGAAGTCAAAGAGGTAAAAACGACTGTGAAGCTTATGCCACCCCGCCGAAGGGCTTCTCTCCCCATGTCCGGTACCCTCTGGTTTTGTTTCACGTTTCCGGCATCTGCACGATTTGGGATTGCTGAAGGGGGGAGGTTGAAGGTGAAGGTGCCACCCCTCGGCCTTCTCAACCCTTGCGTTCGATGGCGACCAGGCGTCCCGTTCCCCCCCCCCCCCCCCGCCACCCTTTGGTTCATTTCGCACTGCTCTCTGTGAGGAGTTTGCACGCTCTCCCCGTGACCATGTGGGTTTCCTCCCACAGTCCAAAGACACACCGGTTGGAAGGTTAATTGTTCATTGTCGCATGGTTAGGCCAGAACTAAGGAGGCATGTTTCTGGTCAGGCCCGAAGGACCTATCCCTGCTGTATCTCAAATAAACAAGTTATCCACGCGGAGTCTGCGTGCTCCAGTATCACAGTAATACTCAGATCTCAGTCTTCAAACAGGGCGCCCCACGGAGACAGAACAGATTCTGCAGATGCTCGAATCTGCAGCCACGTACGAACTGTTGGAGGAACTCCGGGTCTGGCAGCGTCTGCAGAGGCAAAGGGTCAGGCCAAGACCCTTCACCTGGACAGACAGGTAGAGCAGGCTCCGGACCAGCTATTTCCCCTCTGTCACTGTCCATAGACACTGCCTGACCTGCCTCCAGTGCCCCGGGGTTATCGGAGAGCAATATATCACAGAAAGTGGACACTCAGCCCACCTAGTCCGTGCTAACCACCCTTTTACATTGATCATCATCACGTGCTGTCATATGACATGGGTGATCACGGTCTTTCCACGACCCCGACTGTTCTTGGTGTAACCCCCTGGGTCGCCTCAGGCTCGCTCAGCTCGTTCTCGTCTAGGGGGAGCAGCCTTCGGCCCCGCCAAACTGGGTAATCAGCTGGTGTGGATGCTGTGTGATGTCCCCGCCTCGCCCAAAAACAGACAGCACACCATATGCGATTAAATGAGTACAATTTATAAAGGTTACTATAACTAAGTGATTAATAACGATACAGTATATATGAAGAAAAAAATGAAGAAAAGGCGCCAAACTTATCAAAGTCCAAACCACTTCATGCACAACTGTTGGAGCTCAATTACTGAAGTCTTCTAGCCACCATTCGATCCCCTCCGAACTCCTCGACTCGCAGCTCAGGACCCTCCAAGTGGTCAACCAAGCACATCTAGCTTCATCCCCCCTCCTCGGAGTACCTCCGGGCCTCGGACCCCCCCTTTGGGGTCCGATCCTCGCCCAGCTTACAGCATTGCGTCCTCTCTCTCGACCCCCTCGTGCCGATCTGCCCAAAAGCCCGTCAACAAAAGCTTACAGACTCAGAAGAAAGAACATTAATCCCCATTTGGTTTACAAAGGAATACCCCCATTCTCGTTATCAGTAAATTAGCATTCCTGCTAGTTAACAAAAAGAAGAAACCCCCTTTACATTGGCAAATGTTTCTGCAGAACTGGTTTGCCATTGCCTCCTGGGCCGCGTCTTTACAAGAGGGGTGACCCCAGCCGTTGTCAATACCCTTCAGAGATTGTCTGCCTGGCGTCAGTGGTCACGTAACCAGGACTTGTGATCTGCACCGGCTGCTCGTACGACCGTCCACCACCTGCTCCCACGGCTTCACCTCACCCTGATCGGGGGCTAAGCAGGAGCTACACCTTGCCCGAGGGTGACCTGCAGGCCGGCAGAGGGAAGGAGCCCCTCACACACCTCCTTTGGTAGAGACGTACCTCCACCCACAGCCCATTCAATGTACATGTGAAAAATGAAGCTTGCTGCACCGTTCGATCGGGTGTGTGGATTTAGCCCTGCTCCCTGTGCAGAACCAACCAGATCTGTTCCAAGACTCAGCCGGGCGGGTGGAGTGTGGGGCTTTGACAGAGAGAGTGCGTTCCATCCTTCAGTGAGAAACTGGCAGCAGCCTGCCGTCTTGTAACGATTGACCAGCGATATAACAGTGAACAGTCGAACCGTATTCAAACGCCGAGCGTTCTGAAACGAGAAGAGAAAGTAGTGTGCCTAGAGAAAACTGAACTAAAGACAGCCGGAGTATGTAACTGCGCTCTTCGCTTCTGCCATGTGACAGGTTTCCCATGAATGCGCAATCCAAACGACAGTACAGACAGTCAGGCTCCTACGGTCGGTAAAATTCAGCTCTGTTTTGCCCACCCCATAGGTGACGGTGTTCAAGCGCTACAGCGACTTCAAAAAGCTGCACAGTGAGCTGTCCTACATCCACAGGAATCTGTTCCGGAAGCTGGAGGAGTTCCCTCCCTTTCCGAAGGCCCAGGTGTTCGGTAAGATACAGTGTCCTTCCAATTTCACCTTGACAGCGATCCGCCTGTACTTCATGAGAGCAGATCTGTGGAAGCTTTAGAGAGGGTGCAGAGGAGATTCACCAGGATGCTGTCTGGATTAGAGAGGGTGCAGAGGAGATTCACCAGGATGCTGTCTGGATTAGAGAGGGTGCAGAGGAGATTTACCAGGATGCTGTCTGGATTAGAGAGGGTGCAGAGGAGATTTACCAGGATGCTGCCTGGATTAGAGAGGGTGCAGAGGAGATTTACCAGGATGCTGTCTGGATTAGAGAGGGTGCAGAGGAGATTCACCAGGATGCTGTCTGGATTAGAGAGGGTGCAGAGGAGATTCACCAGGATGCTGTCTGGATTAGAGAGGGTGCAGAGGAGATTCACCAGGATGCTGCCTGGATTAGAGAGGGTGCAGAGGAGATTTACCACGATGCTGCCTAAATTAGAGAGGGTGCAGAGGAGATTCACCAGGATGCTGCCTGGATTAGAGAGGGTGCAGAGGAGATTTACCACGATGCTGCCTAAATTAGAGAGGGTGCAGAGGAGATTCACCAGGATGCTGCCTGGATTAGAGAGGGTGCAGAGGAGATTCACCAGGATGCTGTCTGGATTAGAGAGGGTGCAGAGGAGATTCACCAGGATGCTGTGGATTAGAGAGGGTGCAGAGGAGATTCACCAGGATGCTGTCTCGATTAGAGAGGGTGCAGAGGAAATTCACCAGGTTGCTGCCTGGATTAGAGAGGGTGCAGAGGAGATTCACCAGGATGCTGTCTGAATTAGAGAGGGTGCGGAGGAGATTCACCAGGATGCTGTCTGGATTAGAGAGGATGCAGAGGAGATTCACCAGGATGCTGCCTGGATTAGAGAGGGTGCAGTGGAGATTCACCAGGATGCTGTCTGGATTAGAGAGGGTGCAGAGGAGATTTACCAGGATGCTGCCTAAATTAGAGAGGGTGCAGAGGAGATTCACCAGGATGCTGTCTGGATTAGAGAGGGTGCAGAGGAGATTTACCACGATGCTGCCTAAATTAGAGAGGGTGCAGAGGAGATTCACCAGGATGCTGCCTGGATTAGAGAGGGTGCAGAGGATATTCACCAGAATGCTGTCTGGATTAGAGAGGGTGCAGAGGAGATTCACCAGGATGCTGCCTGGATTAGAGAGGGTGCAGAGGAGATTTACCAGGATGCTGCCTGGATTAGAGAGGGTGCAGAGGAGATTCACCAGGATGCTGTCTGGATTAGAGAGGGTGCAGAGGAGATTCACCAGGATGCTGTCTGGATTAGAGAGGGTGCAGAGGAGATTCACCAGGATGCTGTCTGGATTAGAGAGGGTGCAGAGGAGATTCACCAGGATGCTGCCTGGATTAGAGAGGGTGCAGAGGAGATTTACCAGGATGCTGCCTGGATTAGAGAGGGTGCAGAGGAGATTCACCAGGATGCTGTCTGGATTAGAGAGGGTGCAGAGGAGATTCACCAGGATGCTGTCTTGATTAGAGAGGGTGCAGAGGAGATTCACCAGGATGCTGTCTGGATTAGAGAGGGTGCAGAGGAGATTTACCACGATGCTGCCTAAATTAGAGAGGGTGCAGAGGAGATTCACCAGGATGCTGCCTGGATTAGAGAGGGTGCAGAGGATATTCACCAGGATGCTGTCTGGATTAGAGAGGGTGCAGAGGAGATTCACCAGGATGCTGCCTGGATTAGAGAGGGTGCAGAGGAGATTTACCAGGATGCTGCCTGGATTAGAGAGGGTGCAGAGGAGATTCACCAGGATGCTGTCTGGATTAGAGAGGGTGCAGAGGAGATTCACCAGGATGCTGTCTGGATTAGAGAGGGTGCAGAGGAGATTCACCAGGATGCTGTCTGGATTAGAGAGGGTGCAGAGGAGATTCACCAGGATGCTGCCTGGATTAGAGAGGGTGCAGAGGAGATTTACCAGGATGCTGCCTGGATTAGAGAGGGTGCAGAGGAGATTCACCAGGATGCTGTCTGGATTAGAGAGGGTGCAGAGGAGATTCACCAGGATGCTGTCTTGATTAGAGAGGGTGCAGAGGAGATTCACCAGGATGCTGTCTGGATTAGAGAGGGTGCAGAGGAGATTCACCAGGATGCTGTCTGGATTAGAGAGGGTGCAGAGGAGATTCACCAGGATGCTGTCTGGATTAGAGAGGGTGCAGAGGAGATTTACCAGGATGCTGTCTGGATTAGAGAGGGTGCAGCGTAGATTCACCAGGACGCTCCCTGGATTAGAGAGGGTGCAGAGGAGATTCACCAGGATGCTGTCTGGATTAGAGAGGTTGCAGAGGAGATTCACCAGGATGCTGTCTGGATTAGAGAGGGTGCAGAGGAGATTCACCAGGATGCTGTCTGGATTAGAGAGGGTGCAGAGGAGATTCACCAGGATGCTGTCTGGAATAGAGAGGGTGCAGAGGAGATTCACCAGGATGCTGCCTGGATTAGAGAGGGTGCAGAGGAGATTCACCAGGATGCCGCCTGAATTAGAGAGGGTGCAGAGGAGATTCAACAGGATGCTGTCTGGATTAGAGAGGGTGCAGAGGAGATTTACCAGGATGCTGTCTGGATTAGAGAGGGTGCAGAGGAGATTCACCAGGATGCTGCCTGGATTAGAGAGGGTGCAGTGGAGATTCACCAGGATGCTGTCTGGATTAGAGAGGGTGCAGAGGAGATTTACCAGGATGCTGCCTAAATTAGAGAGGGTGCAGAGGAGATTCACCAGGATGCTGTCTGGATTAGAGAGGGTGCAGAGGAGATTTACCACGATGCTGCCTAAATTAGAGAGGGTGCAGAGGAGATTCACCAGGATGCTGCCTGGATTAGAGAGGGTGCAGAGGATATTCACCAGAATGCTGACTGGATTAGAGAGGGTGCAGAGGAGATTCACCAGGATGCTGTCTGGATTAGAGAGGGTGCAGAGGAGATTCACCAGGATGCTGCCTGGATTAGAGAGGGTGCAGAGGAGATTCACCAGGATGCTGTCTGGATTAGAGAGGGTGCAGAGGAGATTCACCATGATGCTGTCTGTATTAGAGAGGGTACAGAGGAGATTCACCAGGATGCTGTCTGGATTAGAGAGGGTGCAGAGGAGATTCACCAGGATGCTGGCTGGATTAGGGAGGGTGCAGAGGAGATTCACTAGGATGCTGTCTGGATTAGAGAGGTTGCAGAGGAGATTCACCATGATGCTGTCTGGATTAGAGAGGGTACAGAGGAGATTCACCAGGATGCTGTCTGGATTAGAGAGGGTGCAGAGGAGATTCACCAGGATGTTGCCTGGATTAGAGAGGGTGCAGATGAGATTCACCAGGATGCTGCCTGGATTAGAGAGGGTGAAGAGGAGATTCACCAGGATGCTGTCTGGATTAGAGAGGGTGCAGAGGAGATTCACCAGGATGCTGTCTGGAATAGAGAGGGTGCAGAGGAGATTCACCAGGATGCTGCCTGGATTAGAGAGGGTGCAGAGGAGATTCACCAGGATGCCGCCTGAATTAGAGAGGGTGCAGAGGAGATTCAACAGGATGCTGTCTGGATTAGAGAGGGTGCAGAGGAGATTTACCAGGATGCTGTCTGGATTAGAGAGGGTGCAGAGGAGATTCACCAGGATGCTGCCTGGATTAGAGAGGGTGCAGTGGAGATTCACCAGGATGCTGTCTGGATTAGAGAGGGTGCAGAGGAGATTTACCAGGATGCTGCCTAAATTAGAGAGGGTGCAGAGGAGATTCACCAGGATGCTGTCTGGATTAGAGAGGGTGCAGAGGAGATTTACCACGATGCTGCCTAAATTAGAGAGGGTGCAGAGGAGATTCACCAGGATGCTGCCTGGATTAGAGAGGGTGCAGAGGAGATTCACCAGGATGCTGTCTGGATTAGAGAGGGTGCAGAGGAGATTCACCAGGGTGCTGCCTGGATTAGAGAGGGTGCAGAGGAGATTCACCAGGATGCTGTCTGGATTAGAGAGGGTGCAGAGGAGATTCACCATGATGCTGTCTGTATTAGAGAGGGTACAGAGGAGATTCACCAGGATGCTGTCTGGATTAGAGAGGGTGCAGAGGAGATTCACCAGGATGCTGGCTGGATTAGGGAGGGTGCAGAGGAGATTCACTAGGATGCTGTCTGGATTAGAGAGGTTGCAGAGGAGATTCACCATGATGCTGTCTGGATTAGAGAGGGTACAGAGGAGATTCACCAGGATGCTGTCTGGATTAGAGAGGTTGCAGAGGAGATTCACCATGATGCTGTCTGGATTAGAGAGGGTACAGAGGAGATTCACCAGGATGCTGTCTGGATTACAGAGTGTGCAGAGGAGATTCACCAGGATGCTGCCTGGATTAGAGAGAGTGCAGAGGAGATTCACCAGGATGCTGTCTGGATTAGAGAGGGTGCAGAGGAGATTCACCAGGTTGTTGTCTGAATTAGAGAGGGTGCAGAGGAGATTCACCAGGATGCTGCCTGGATTAGAGAGGGTGCAGAGGAGATTCACCAGGATGCTGTCTGGATTAGAGAGGGTGCAGAGGAGATTCACCAGGATGTTGTCTGGATTAGAGAGGGTGCAGAGGAGATTCACCAGGATGCTGCCTGGATTAGAGAGGGTGCAGAGGAGATTCACCAGGATGCTGCCTGGATTAGAGAGGGTGCAGAGGAGATTCACCAGGATGCTGCCTGGATTAGAGAGAGTGCAGAGGAGATTCACCAGGATGCTGTCTGGATTAGAGAGGGTGCAGAGGAGTTTTACCAGGATGCTGTCTGGATTAGACAGGGTGCAGAGGAGATTCACCAGGATTCTGTCTGGATTAGAGAGGGTGCAGAGGAGTTTTACCAGGATGCTGTCTGGATTAGAGAGGGTGCAGAGGAGATTCAGCAGGATGCTGTCTGGATTAGAGAGGGTGCAGAGGAGATTCACCAGGATGCTGTCTGGATTAGAGAGGGTGTAGAGGAGACTCACCAGGATGCTGCCTGGATTAGAGAGGGTGCAGAGGAGACTCACCAGGATGCTGCCTGGATTAGAGAGGGTGCAGAGGAGATTCACCAGGATGCTGCCTGGATTAGAGAGAGTGCAGAGGAGATTCACCAGGATGCTGCCTGGATTAGAGAGGGTGCAGAGGAGATTCACCATGATGCTGACTGGATTAGAGAGGGTGCAGAGGAGATTCATCAGGATGCTGTCTGGATTAGAGAGGGTGCAGAGGAGATTCACCAGGATGCTGGCTGGATTAGGGAGGGTGCAGAGGAGATTCACTAGGATGCTGTCTGGATTAGAGAGGTTGCAGAGGAGATTCACCATGATGCTGTCTGGATTAGAGAGGGTACAGAGGAGATTCACCAGGATGCTGTCTGGATTAGAGAGGGTGCAGAGGAGATTCACTAGGATGTTGCCTGGATTAGAGAGGGTGCAGATGAGATTCACCAGGATGCTGCCTGGATTAGAGAGGGTGCTAAGGCACCGCAGAAATATTGTGTTTACTGTAACACTATTACTATTAGCTTCTGTAACTCCCTGGGTCGCCTCAGGCTCGCTCAGCTCGTTCTTGTCTAGGGGGAGCAGCCTTCGGTCCCGCCAAACTGGGTAATCAGCTGGTGTGGATGCTGTGTGATGTCCCCGCCTCGCCCAAAAACAGACAGTACACCATATGCGATTAAATGAGTACAATTTATAAAGGTTTCTATAACTAAGTGATTAATTACGATACAGTATATATGAAGAAAAAAATAAAGAAAAGGCGCCAAACTTATCAAAGTCCAAACCACTTCGTGCACAACCGTTGGAGCTCAATTACTGAAGTCTTCTGGCCACCATTCGATCCCCTCCGAACTCCTCGACTCGCAGCTCAGGACCCTCCGAACTCCTCGACTCTCCAAACAGCTCAGGACCCTCCGAGTGGTCAACCAAGCACATCTAGCTTCATCCCCCCCCCCCCTTGGAGAATCTCCCGGCCTCGGACCCCCCTTTGGGGTCCGATCCTTGCCCAGCTTAGAGCATTGCGTCCTCTCTCTCGACCCCCTCGCGCCGATCTGCCCAAAAGCCCGTCAACAAAAGCTTACAGACTCAGAAGAAAGAACATTAATCCCCATTTGGTTTACAAAGGAATACCCCCATTCTTGTTATCAGTAAATTAGCATTCCTGCTAGTTAACAAAAGGAAACCCTTTCCCAACAGTAACAAAGAGAAAAAAAGAAACCCCCTTTACACACTTCCTCCACCAAATAAAATTCATGTCCTCATGACTACTAAATAACTCGCCACCTTTCCTGCCAACACACCGTAACCCAAGCACAAACAGTGACATCTCCTCCCCACACAGTAACCCTCACACCCTGTTCCTCAGGCACTACTTAGGCCAACTATCTGGGAGTTCCCTAACCCTTCTGAGGCCTCTGTACCCCCTCACCTAAACCCTTCAGGCTTGGACACAACTGGGGATACCTTGGGCCCACTACCAACTCCTCTCTCAACCTCTCACTCATGCCCCACACTGCACACAGCTAACCCTCCCCGCTACACCTGACTCAGTGGGAGAAGGGCCAATGGTCTCTTCCTCAATCGAGGGAAAGTCAGCAAAAGGCAGCATGTACCACACATCCAGCACATCATCCATCGAATCTGTATTCTTCCTCATTCCTGTGATCAGTAGCTGCTGTTTGATCTTCTCCAAACGGAAACACGTGGCCTGCACTGCTCCCGCAGTCTCTTCAGCCTCCTGTTCAGTATTCACTGCACTTCTCTCCAGCTTTTTCTTCCTCATGACTTCTTCCAGATCAACTTTCAGGTTTTGCACTTCATTTGAACTGTCGATGGTCATCTTCAGGTTCCCTTCAAGCTTCCGCTTCTCTCTTCTGAGATTCGTCTGTAATTTCTTCACCTCCGCAAACTCCCCTCTCCGGGTTCTCAGTTTGCTATTATCCTCAGTCAGACAACTTTCTTCATTCTCTCCAACTTGTAAGTCTTCCGAATGGTTCCAGATCACTTTCTCCAGTCTCTCCGTCTTCATTTCAAACTTGATTCCGTAGAGACAGTCACTCACAAGCTGCGACCTTCGCCAGCCCTGGCACGTGTCCCGAAAACACTTTAACTCGGTAGTTCTCAGCTGCTCCTGCAACGACCTCACTTCATATTCTCCTGAGGCAAATCCAAATACCAAGAGATCATCCACATACACCAAAACTCCAAACGCCTCCACATCCCCTATGGTCTTCCACCTGCCCCGCAGGAAGGTTGCAAGGGCTCCAGATATGCCCTGTGGCATCTTTTCGGACCCGAAGACTCCTAGGGAATTTATAACGGCCGTCTTCTCCTTGTCGGCCCCACTCATCGGGATCTGGCAACATCCACTCCTCAGATCCAGCACTTTAAACCACATCGCACCACTCAGACAGGCCATCGCCTCTCTGGCCCTCAGGGCCGTATTCTGGTCACTGACAGTGCGCCTCTTCAACGCAATATAATCCACACACACGCTGCCTACGTCTTCCACGGCTTCAGGGGCCAGTCGCCGCAACCTCTCTCTCTCCGAGGTGTCTTCAGCAGTCAACTCCCCTCCCTTGTGGTATTTCGCAGCGTCCACGAAGAGGGTCTCACTTCCCCAGAGGATACTCCCCCAGGCCGTACCACCACTGGCTCTTGTTTGAATTCGGTATCAGCCCAATGCTGCTACACACGTCCGCACAAGCAGCTCGAAACCCTGGGTGCATCGACAATGCCTCCAAACAGCGCTCACCCGCCTCCTCCGGGCATGCTCCCAAGCGCACCAGCAGGATTTTGGTTCTCTCTAGAACGGAAACGCTGCCCGTCTCAACAGGGTCCGGACACATCAGCATTAACGATTCATGAACCTCAGTCTCCTCCACATTTGCCTCTAAGAACTCCATTTTCACTGACCAACAACCATTGTCTGGATAATCACCGGCACTGGTACCCCGAATCTCCAGTGTCCTCAATGTTGTCAAGGGTAAATGCTTCCAATAACGGTTATGAAACAAACTGTACAGCAACTTCACCGGTGCCGAGGATGGCTTTAACTTGACTTCCATCCATCCGTAACAACACCTGTGCGCATGGCCCCTCTAAGCCTTCAGGAATAGGGTCTGCTCCTTTCGGGAGTTCCTTGGTACATTGCTGGGAACGTGCTCCCCCAGAGACCCCAAGCCGTTCCCCCACTGGGCTTCCTCTAAGTTTCCCGACACCTCTCGAATCAACGGAACAACTGATCCCCTTGACAGATCCCCTTGGCACCACAAGCAATTTATCTGCCCCCCTAGGCAAAAAGGGATACCCTAAAAACTTCCCACCAATCTCCTGCCACAGATATAATAAGCCCCCCAGCTGCGGCATTTGACTTCCAGTCGAACCACATGCATTTTCCCACACTTTCCCAGAACTGGCAGCGGTCACTTCGAGGTAATTGCGCCCGACAGTTCTAACAAAGTCACCAGTAACCAGTCCCTGTCGCTTTTCCTCAGCCAAGCACTGCCACTCACCCAACAACTGAGAGGTCCGCTCCGCCCACACCTCCGCCCCTTTAGGGCTGGACATTATTCCAACAACCGGGCGGAGCTCACCACTGCTGAAACATCCCAACCTGTCACTCCTCACTCTCCAAACAGTACGGACAACCCATGGTCCCACCACCATTTCGTCAGCACTAGTCGGAACTCGAACAATGACAATTGCTACCAACAGCAACCACCCCACCCAACACACACGCAGCGATAACCAGCAATCGCACACCCACAAAGGCACACCAGCTCTTCGCTGCTTAAAGAGGGTGATCACACAGCTTCCACAGAAATCAATCCCGGACGAGCACCCCACAATGTAACCCCCTGGGTCGCCTCAGGCTCGCTCAGCTCGTTCTCGTCTAGGGGGAGCAGCCTTCGGCCCCGCCAAACTGGGTAATCAGCTGGTGTGGATGCTGTGTGATGTCCCCGCCTCGCCCAAAACCAGACAGTACACCATATGCGATTAAATGAGTACAATTTATAAAGGTTACTATAACTAAGTGATTAATAACGATACAGTATATATGAAGAGAAAAGAACTAAAGACAAGGCACCAAACTTATCAAAGTCCAAACCACTTCGTGCACAACCGCTGGAGCTCAATTTCTGAAGTCTTCTGGCCACCATTTAATCCCCTCCGAACTCCTCGACTCTCCAAACAGCTCAGGACCCTCCGAATGGTCAACCAAGCACATCTAGCTTCATCCCCCCCCCCCCTCCTCGGAGAATCTCCCGGCCTCGGACCCCCCTTTGGGGTCCGATCCTCGCCCAGCTTAGAGCATTGCGTCCTCTCTCTCGACCCCCTCGCGCCGATCTGCCCAAAAGCCCGTCAACAAAAGCTTACAGACTCAGAAGAAAGAACATTAATCCCCATTTGGTTTACAAAGGAATACCATTCTCGTTATCAGTAAATTAGCATTCCTGCTAGTTAACAAAAGGAAACCCTTTCCCAACAGTAACAAAGGGAAAAAAAGAAACCCCCTTTACACTTCAAAATATTAATCACATGGAAGTCTAACTGTGTGCTTTCTTTCAGCAGTGCAGGCATGTATTAGTGTGTTACCGTTTGCAACTCGCGGATCTACACATAAAACCCAGAATGAATTATTTAAACGAATGCTTGCATGAACGAGGTTACTGAGGTCAGGGCATCAGTGAGAGGAGTTGAATTCCGGCTGGTTTGTGTGTGTGCATGGGTGATTAGTCACTGTAAACTGCCCTGCGATTTGGCGAGGTGGGCTTGAAGAGCCTTTTCTGCGCTGCATCCCAAAATGAAGGGCAAGCGAGACTTCAGGCAGGGGCCGCTGTTCACTTTGGAGCGATGGAGGAGGAGAGTGCAGCAGATAGAGTGGAAGTGGAGAGGATGTTTCCTATAGTGGGGAGTCTGGGACCAGAGGACACAGATAGAGTGGATGTGGAGAGGATGTTTCCTGTAGTGGGGGAGTCTAGGACCAGAGGACACAGATAGAGTGGATGTGGAGAGGATGTTTCCTGTAGTGGGGGAGTCTAGGACCAGAGGACACAGATAGAGTGGATGTGGAGAGGATGTTTCCTATAGTGGGGGAGTCTAGGACCAGAGGACACAGATAGAGTGGATGTGGAGAGGATGTTTCCTATAGTGGGGGAGTCTAGGACCAGAGGACACAGATAGAGTGGATGTGGAGAGGATGTTTCCTATAGTGGGGGAGTCTAGGACCAGAGGACACAGATAGAGTGGATGTGGAGAGGATGTTTCCTATAGTGGGGGAGTCTAGGACCAGAGGACACAGATAGAGTGGATGTGGAGAGGATGTTTCCTATAGTGGGGGAGTCTAGGACCAGAGAACACAGATAGAGTGGATGTGGAGATGATGTTTTCTATAGTGGGGGAGTCTAGGACCAGAGGACACACATAGAGTGGATGTGGGGAGGATGTTTCCTATAGTGGGGAGTCTGGGACCAGAGGACACAGATAGAGTGGATGTGGAGAGGATGTTTCCTGTAGTGGGGGAGTCTAGGACCAGAGGACACAGATAGAGTGGATGTGGAGAGGATGTTTCCTATAGTGGGGGAGTCTAGGACCAGAGGACACAGATAGAGTGGATGTGGAGAGGATGTTTCCTATAGTGGGGGAGTCTAGGACCAGAGGACACAGATAGAGTGGATGTGGAGAGGATGTTTCCTGTAGTGGGGGAGTCTAGGACCAGAGGACACAGATAGAGTGGATGTGGAGAGGATGTTTCCTGTAGTGGGGGAGTCTAGGACCAGAGGACACAGATAGTGGAAGTGGAGAGGATGTTTCCTATAGTGGAGGAGTCTAGGACCAGAGGACACAGATAGAGTGGATGTGGAGAGGATGTTTCCTATAGTGGAGGAGTCTAGGACCAGAGGACACAGATAGAGTGGATGTGGAGAAGATGTTTCCTATAGTGGGGGAGTCTAGGACCAGAGGACACAGATAGAGTGGAAGTGGAGAGGATGTTTCCTATAGTGGGGCAGTTTGGGACCAGAGGACACAGATAGAGTGGATGTGGAGAGGATGTTTCCTATTGTGGGGGAGTCTGGGACCAGAGGACACAGATAGAGTGGATGTGGAGAGGATGTTTCCTATAGTGGGGGAGTCTGGGACCAGAGGACACATATAGAGTGGATGTGGAGAGGATGTTTCCTGTAGTGGGGGAGTCTAGGACCAGAGGACACAGATAGAGTGGATGTGGAGAGGATGTTTCCTATAGTGGAGGAGTCTAGGACCAGAGGACACAGATAGAGTGGATGTGGAGAGGATGTTTCCTATAGTGGGGGAGTCTAGGACTAGTGGACACAACCTCAGACTACAAGAACGTTGCTTTAGAACAGAGATGAGGTGGAATTTCCTTAGCCAGAGGGTAGTGAATCTGTGGAATTCGTTGCCATGGACGACTGTCATTGGGTGTATTTAAAGGAGAGCTTTGTGGGCTTTTGATTATGTAGGCAGGATGTCAGTTTATGGGGAGAAAGCAGGAGAATGGGGTTGAGAGGGATAGTAAATCAGTCTGGACAGAATGGCACAGCAGACTTGATGGGCTGAATGGCCTAATCTGCTCCTGTGTCTTGTGGTGTTATGGGTGTAGGGCTGGCTGAGTGTGGGAGGGACTGATCTCTTGACACTGGGCCAGGCTGATCGTTCGGTATGTCTGTGTCCCGTCACAGGGCGCTTTGACGCCGCGGTCATCGAAGATCGTCGCCGATGCGCCGAGGAGCTGCTGCAGTTCACGGTCGACATCCCGGCCCTCTCTAACAGCCCGCAGCTGAGGGACTTCTTCAAGGTGCCCGACCGCAGTGTGTGTGTGTGGGGGGGGGGGGGCCTCGCTGTCTGAAGGTGCCATGAGGTTCGGCCGCTCTCCCTCCAAGTGTCAAAGAGCCCGCAGCCCCCTAAAGTGGCCTTTCTGCCCGATACCCTGTTGTTGGTCTTTGGAGAGCACAGCGTTCCCCTCAGATCTGATAAGTGCTGATGCCTGTGTGGTGGATTCCTGTTAAAGGGGACACATTGCCCCAATTAGCTGATGTTTCATGGGGGCAGTTAGAAGTGTGAAAAAAGACAAACCACTGTTTAATTGAAGAATTATGTATTTAAATAAAATACAGGATAAATTAAAACGCTAGCAGTAGACAGCCGTACTGTAAAACTGTACTGGTTCCTGATAGTTATGGATCGAGGAACTCACCCAGTTTTGTGCAGAGAATTGACTGCCTTCACACAGTGCTTTTGATGACTATGTCCTCCAAATCTTTATTCTCATTGTAACATTCAAGATGATTGCCGACACCTTCAAATTTTCCGTAGGTCCTAACTTGGTGAAATCTTTTTGTTTTCACTCTGGGGGCTGTTTCAGGGTTCTCCAAGCCTGAATGCTTGAAACCACAGTCAGCAAAGCAGTTCTGAATGGTCTGGCTGCTTAATTCCCGCAAACTAACGGGGTGACAAAAATCACAGTTTTTCCGGCAGTAGCACTCGCCACTGATGCTAATTAAAAACTGCTTGCTGTCAGCATAGTGTCACATCTGATAGCCACACAAGTGCACGCGACTGACGCCAGTTCGTAACTGTTCGGCGACAGTCTCCTGCTCCGGCCAAGGCAACCCCAGCCAGTTTCTCGATTAGTTTCTGTTCTTTACAAGTTCTGCCAAATACGTGGCTACCCTGATTATCCGTAATCCGCTGTGCGTCTTCTCCACCTCGTTGGGAACAGCGGTCTAGATTCTCCTGGCTGTGCTGCAGTCTGATGGACTAGCAGATTAATAGTTCGAGACAGACAAGGTGGGCTGTGTTCCGCAACTGATACCACTGTAGAGTTGAACACCATATCGATGTTGACGATCAGGCACCCAGATCTGCTAAACCCTTTTTCCACTGCCTGATCTGTAGCTTTCTGTGCCCTGGCATTTCAAATGTTGGTCTGGAAATGTCTGTTTACCCTCTGCCCTCTCTGGGAGTTCTTTCCAACACACCCCACACCCAGGGAGAAGTGTTTTCCTCCGATCTTCTTGAACCGTGATGTCCCTGCTGGGGCAGATAATTTCTCACAATGCCTCTCATGATGTCATACCCCACTATTAAGTTCCCCCCTCAGCCTCCTCCAAGGTCCCACCCGCTGCCCCCCCAATTCCCTTGAGATTGTGAATGGGTGACCACTGATTGCCCACCCTCCGGGCAGAGGAGAAGGTGTTCCCTCTCCTTATTACCTCTCTGTTTCCCACACTCGAGGGAGGTCCGCCATCTTGCTGGGGACAGCCAGCGTTCGGTGAAGTTCCAGTGCCATGGTCACTGAATAGTGAGAGCGATGCAGACCATTCAGCCCAGCGGGTGCATGCCAGCCATGCCAGCCGATGTCACTCTTGCCTTCCTTGTTACTCTGCAACAGCTACCAGCCCTCCCACCCAGTGCCCTCACGCACACACCAGTCACAGCGGCTGATAAACCCACCCAGTGTCTCACCCGCACACCAGTCACAGCGGCTGATAAACCCACCCAGTGTCTCACCCGCACACCAGTCACAGCGGCTGATAAACCCACCCAGTGTCTCACCCGCACACCAGTCACAGCGGCTGATAAACCCACCCAGTGTCTCACCCGCACACCAGTCACAGCGGCTGATAAACCCACCCAGTGTCTCACCCGCACACCAGTCACAGCGGCTGATAAACCCACCCAGTGTCTCACCCGCACACCAGTCACAGCGGCTGATAAACCCACCCAGTGTCCTCACCCGCACACCAGTCACAGCGGCTGATAAACCCACCCAGTGTCTCACCCGCACACCAGTCACAGCGGCTGATAAACCCACCCACTGCCCTCACCCGCACACCAGTCACAGCGGCTGATAAACCCACCCACTGCCCTCACCCGCACACCAGTCACAGCGGCTGATAAACCCACCCACTGCCCTCACCCGCACACCAGTCACAGCGGCTGATAAACCCACCCAGTGTCTCACCCGCACACCAGTCACAGCGGCTGATAAACCCACCCAGTGTCTCACCCGCACACCAGTCACAGCGGCTGATAAACCCACCCAGTGTCTCACCCGCACACCAGTCACAGCGGCTGATAAACCCACCCAGTGCCCTCACCCGCACACCAGTCACAGCGGCTGATAATCCCACCCAGTGTCTCACCCGCACACCAGTCACAGCGGCTGATAAACCCACCCAGTGTCTCACCCGCACACCAGTCACAGCGGCTGATAATCCCACCCAGTGTCCTCACCCGCACACCAGTCACAGCGGCTGATAAACCCACCCAGTGTCTCACCCGCACACCAGTCACAGCGGCTGATAAACCCACCCAGTGCCCTCACCCGCACACCAGTCACAGCGGCTGATAAACCCACCCACTGCCCTCACCCGCACACCAGTCACAGCGGCTGATAAACCCACCCAGTGTCTCACCCGCACACCAGTCACAGCGGCTGATAATCCCACCCTGTGCCCTCACCCGCACACCAGTCACAGCGGCTGATAAACCCACCCAGTGTCTCACCCGCACACCAGTCACAGCGGCTGATAAACCCACCCACTGCCCTCACCCGCACACCAGTCACAGCGGCTGATAAACCCACCCAGTGTCTCACCCGCACACCAGTCACAGCGGCTGATAAACCCACCCAGTGCCCTCACCCGCACACCAGTCACAGCGGCTGATAAACCCACCCAGTGTCTCACCCGCACACCAGTCACAGCGGCTGATAAACCCACCCAGTGTCTCACCCGCACACCAGTCACAGCGGCTGATAAACCCACCCAGTGCCCTCACCCGCACACCAGTCACAGCGGCTGATAATCCCACCCAGTGTCTCACCCGCACACCAGTCACAGCGGCTGATAAACCCACCCAGTGTCTCACCCGCACACCAGTCACAGCGGCTGATAAACCCACCCAGTGCCCTCACCCGCACACCAGTCACAGCGGCTGATAAACCCACCCACTGCCCTCACCCGCACACCAGTCACAGCGGCTGATAATCCCACCCAGTGTCTCACCCGCACACCAGTCACAGCGGCTGATAAACCCACCCAGTGTCTCACCCGCACACCAGTCACAGCGGCTGATAATCCCACCCTGTGCCCTCACCCGCACACCAGTCACAGCGGCTGATAAACCCACCCAGTGTCTCACCCGCACACCAGTCACAGCGGCTGATAAACCCACCCTGTGTCTCACCCGCACACCAGTCACAGCGGCTGATAAACCCACCCACTGCCCTCACCCGCACACCAGTCACAGCGGCTGATAAACCCACCCAGTGTCTCACCCGCACACCAGTCACAGCGGCTGATAAACCCACCCAGTGTCTCACCCGCACACCAGTCACAGCGGCTGATAAACCCACCCACTGCCCTCACCCGCACACCAGTCACAGCGGCTGATAAACCCACCCAGTGTCTCACCCGCACACCAGTCACAGCGGCTGATAAACCCACCCAGTGTCTCACCCGCACACCAGTCACAGCGGCTGATAAACCCACCCAGTGCCCTCACCCGCACACCAGTCACAGCGGCTGATAAACCCACCCAGTGTCTCACCCGCACACCAGTCACAGCGGCTGATAAACCCACCCAGTGTCTCACCCGCACACCAGTCACAGCGGCTGATAAACCCACCCAGTGCCCTCACCCGCACACCAGTCACAGCGGCTGATAAACCCACCCAGTGCCCTCACCCGCACACCAGTCACAGCGGCTGATAAACCCACCCAGTGTCTCACCCGCACACCAGTCACAGCGGCTGATAAACCCACCCAGTGTCTCACCCGCACACCAGTCACAGCGGCTGATAAACCCACCCAGTGTCTCACCCGCACACCAGTCACAGCGGCTGATAAACCCACCCAGTGTCTCACCCGCACACCAGTCACAGCGGCTGATAAACCCACCCAGTGTCTCACCCGCACACCAGTCACAGCGGCTGATAAACCCACCCAGTGCCCTCACCCGCACACCAGTCACAGCGGCTGATAAACCCACCCAGTGTCTCACCCGCACACCAGTCACAGCGGCTGATAAACCCACCCAGTGTCTCACCCGCACACCAGTCACAGCGGCTGATAAACCCACCCACTGCCCTCACCCGCACACCAGTCACAGCGGCTGATAAACCCACCCAGTGTCTCACCCGCACACCAGTCACAGCGGCTGATAAACCCACCAGTGTCTCACCCGCACACCAGTCACAGCGGCTGATAAACCCACCCAGTGTCTCACCCGCACACCAGTCACAGCGGCTGATAAACCCACCCAGCGTCCTCACCCGCACACCAGTCACAGCGGCTGATAAACCCACCCAGTGTCTCACCCGCACACCAGTCACAGCGGCTGATAAACCCACCCAGTGCCTCACCCGCACACCAGTCACAGCGGCTGATAAACCCAGCCAGTGTCTCACCCGCACACCAGTCACAGCGGCTGATAAACCCACCCAGTGCCCTCACCCGCACACCAGTCACAGCGGCTGATAAACCCACCCAGTGCCCTCACCCGCACACCAGTCACAGCGGCTGATAAACCCACCCAGTGCCCTCACCCGCACACCAGTCACAGCGGCTGATAAACCCACCCAGTGCCCTCACCCGCACACCAGTCACAGCGGCTGATAAACCCACCCAGTGTCTCACCCGCACACCAGTCACAGCGGCTGATAAACCCACCCACTGCCCTCACCCGCACACCAGTCACAGCGGCTGATAAACCCACCCAGTGCCCTCACCCGCACACCAGTCACAGCGGCTGATAAACCCACCCGTGTCCTCACCCGCACACCAGTCACAGCGGCTGATAAACCAACCCAGTGTCTCACCCGCACACCAGTCACAGCGGCTGATAAACCCACCCAGTGTCCTCACCCGCACACCAGTCACAGCGGCTGATAAACCCACCCAGTGTCTCACCCGCACACCAGTCACAGCGGCTGATAACCCACCCAGTGTCTCACCCGCACACCAGTCACAGCGGCTGATAAACCCACCCAGTGTCTCACCCGCACACCAGTCACAGCGGCTGATAAACCCACCCAGTGCCCTCACCCGCACACCAGTCACAGCGGCTGATAAACCCACCCAGTGTCTCACCCGCACACCAGTCACAGCGGCTGATAAACCCACCCAGTGTCTCACCCGCACACCAGTCACAGCGGCTGATAAACCCACCCAGTGTCTCACCCGCACACCAGTCACAGCGGCTGATAAACCCACCCAGTGCCCTCACGCACACACCAGTCACAGCGGCTGATAAACCCACCAGTGTCTCACCCGCACACCAGTCACAGCGGCTGATAACCCACCCAGTGCCCTCACCCGCACACCAGTCACAGCGGCTGATAAACCCACCCAGTGTCTCACCCGCACACCAGTCACAGCGGCTGATAAACCCACCCAGTGCCCTCACCCGCACACCAGTCACAGCGGCTGATAATCCCACCCAGTGTCCTCACCCGCACACCAGTCACAGCGGCTGATAAACCCACCCAGTGTCCTCACCCGCACACCAGTCACAGCGGCTGATAATCCCACCCTGTGCCCTCACCGCACACCAGTCACAGCGGCTGATAAACCCACCCAGTGTCTCACCCGCACACCAGTCACAGCGGCTGATAAACCCACCCACTGCCCTCACCCGCACACCAGTCACAGCGGCTGATAAACCCACCCAGTGCCCTCACCCGCACACCAGTCACAGCGGCTGATAAACCCACCCAGTGTCTCACCCGCACACCAGTCACAGCGGCTGATAAACCCACCCAGTGTCTCACCCGCACACCAGTCACAGCGGCTGATAAACCCACCCAGTGCCCTCACCCGCACACCAGTCACAGCGGCTGATAAACCCACCCAGTGTCTCACCCGCACACCAGTCACAGCGGCTGATAAACCCACCCAGTGTCTCACCCGCACACCAGTCACAGCGGCTGATAAACCCACCAGTGTCTCACCCGCACACCAGTCACAGCGGCTGATAAACCCACCCAGTGTCTCACCCGCACACCAGTCACAGCGGCTGATAAACCCACCCAGTGTCTCACCCGCACACCAGTCACAGCGGCTGATAAACCCACCCAGTGTCTCACCCGCACACCAGTCACAGCGGCTGATAAACCCACCCAGTGTCTCACCCGCACACCAGTCACAGCGGCTGATAAACCCACCCAGTGCCCTCACCCGCACACCAGTCACAGCGGCTGATAAACCCACCCAGTGCCCTCACCCGCACACCAGTCACAGCGGCTGATAAACCCACCCAGTGCCCTCACCCGCACACCAGTCACAGCGGCTGAGAAACCCACCCAGTGTCTCACCCGCACACCAGACACAGCGGCTGATAAACCCACCCAGTGTCTCACGCACACCAGTCACAGCGGCTGATAAACCCACCCAGTGTCTCACACGCACACCAGTCACAGCGGCTGATAAACCCACCCAGTGCCCTCACCCGCACACCAGTCACAGCGGCTGATAAACCACCCAGTGTCTCACCCGCACACCAGTCACAGCGGCTGATAAACCCACCCAGTGTCTCACCCGCACACCAGTCACAGCGGCTGATAAACCCACCCAGTGTCTCACCCGCACACCAGTCACAGCGGCTGATAAACCCACCCAGTGCCCTCACCCGCACACCAGTCACAGCGGCTGATAAACCCACCCAGTGTCTAACCCGCACACCAGTCACAGCGGCTGATAAACCCACCCAGTGTCTCACCCGCACACCAGTCACAGCGGCTGATAAACCCACCCACTGCCCTCACCCGCACACCAGTCACAGCGGCTGATAAACCCACCCAGTGTCTCACCCGCCACACCAGTCACAGCGGCTGATAAACCCACCCAGTGTCTCACCCGCACACCAGTCACAGCGGCTGATAAACCCACCCAGTGTCTCACCCGCACACCAGTCACAGCGGCTGATAAACCCGCCCAGTGTCTCACCCGCACACCAGTCACAGCGGCTGATAAACCCACCCACTGCCCTCACCCGCACACCAGTCACAGCGGCTGATAAACCCACCCAGTGTCTCACCCGCACACCAGTCACAGCGGCTGATATACCCACCCAGTGTCTCACCCGCACACCAGTCACAGCGGCTGATAAACCCACCCAGTGTCTCACCCGCACACCAGTCACAGCGGCTGATAAACCCACCCAGTGCCTCACCCGCACACCAGTCACAGCGGCTGATAAACCCACCCAGTGTCTCACCCGCACACCAGTCACAGCGGCTGATAAACCCACCCAGTGTCCTCACCCGCACACCAGTCACAGCGGCTGATAAACCCACCCAGTGCCTCACCCGCACACCAGTCACAGCGGCTGATAAACCCACCCACTGCCCTCACCCGCACACCAGTCACAGCGGCTGATAAACCCACCCAGTGTCTCACCCGCACACCAGTCACAGCGGCTGATAAACCCACCCAGAGTCCTCACCCGCAACACCAGTCACAGCGGCTGATAAACCCACCCAGCTGTCCTCACCCGCACACCAGTCACAGCGGCTGAATAAACCCACCCAGTGCCCTCACCCGCACACCAGTCACAGCGGCTGATAAACCCACCCAGCGTCTCACCCGCACACCAGTCACAGCGGCTGATAAACCCACCCAGTGTCCTCACCCGCACACCAGTCACAGCGGCTGATAAACCCACCCAGTGTCTCACCCGCACACCAGTCACAGCGGCTGATAAACCCACCCAGTGTCTCACCCGCACACCAGTCACAGCGGCTGATAAACCCACCCAGTGTCTCACCCGCACACCAGTCACAGCGGCTGATAAACCCCACCCAGTGTCTCACCCGCACACCAGTCACAGCGGCTGATAAACCTACCCACTGCCCTCACCCGCACACCAGTCACAGCGGCTGATAAACCCACCCAGTGTCTCACCCGCACACCAGTCACAGCGGCTGATAAACCCACCCAGTGTCTCACCCGCACACCAGTCACAGCGGCTGATAAACCCACCCAGTGTCTCACCCGCACACCAGTCACAGCGGCTGATAAACCCACCCAGTGTCTCACCGCACACCAGTCACAGCGGCTGATAAACCCACCCACGTGCCCTCACCCGCACACCAGTCACAGCGGCTGATAAACCCACCCACTGCCCTCACCCGCACACCAGTCACAGCGGCTGATAAACCCACCCAGTGTCTCACCCGCACACCAGTCACAGCGCTGATAAACCCACCCAGTGTCTCACCCGCACACCAGTCACAGCGGCTGATAAACCCACCCAGTGTCTCACCCGCACACCAGTCACAGCGGCTGATAAACCCACCCAGTGTCTCACCCGCACACCAGTCACAGCGGCTGATAAACCCACCCAGTGTCTCACCCGCACACCAGTCACAGCGGCTGATAAACCCACCCAGTGCCTCACCCGCACACCAGTCACAGCGGCTGATAAACCCACCCAGTGTCTCACCCGCACACCAGTCACAGCGGCTGATAAACCCACCCAGTGTCTCACCCGCACACCAGTCACAGCGGCTGATAAACCCACCCAGTGTCTCACCCGCACACCAGTCACAGCGGCTGATAAACCCACCCAGTGTCTCACCCGCACACCAGTCACAGCGGCTGATAAACCCACCCAGTGTCTCACCCGCACACCAGTCACAGCGGCTGATAAACCCACCCAGTGCCCTCACCCGCACACCAGTCACAGCGGCTGATAAACCCACCCAGTGCCTCACCCGCACACCAGTCACAGCGGCTGATAAACCCACCCAGCGTCCTCACCCGCACACCAGTCACAGCGGCTGATAAACCCACCCAGTGTCTCACCCGCACACCAGTCACAGCGGCTGATAAACCCACCCAGTGCCCTCACCCGCACACCAGTCACAGCGGCTGATAAACCCACCCAGATGCCCTCACCCGCACACCAGTCACAGCGGCTGATAAACCCACCCAGTGCCTCACCCGCACACCAGTCACAGCGGCTGATAAACCCACCCAGTGTCTCACCCGCACACCAGTCACAGCGGCTGATAAACCCACCCAGTGTCTCACCCGCACACCAGTCACAGCGGCTGATAAACCCACCCAGTGCCCTCACCCGCACACCAGTCACAGCGGCTGATAAACCCACCCAGTGCCCCTCACCCGCACACCAGTCACAGCGGCTGATAAACCCACCCAGTGTCTCACCCGCACACCAGTCACAGCGGCTGATAAACCCACCCAGTGTCTCACCCGCACACCAGTCACAGCGGCTGATAAACCCACCCAGTGTCTCACCCGCACACCAGTCACAGCGGCTGATAAACCCACCCAGTGTCTCACCCGCACACCAGTCACAGCGGCTGATAACCCACCCAGTGCCCTCACCCGCACACCAGTCACAGCGGCTGATAAACCCACCCAGTGCCCTCACCCGCACACCAGTCACAGCGGCTGATAAACCCACCCAGTGCCCTCACCCGCACACCAGTCACAGCGGCTGATAAACCCACCAGTGCCCTCACCCGCACACCAGTCACAGCGGCTGATAAACCCACCCAGTGCCCTCACCCGCACACCAGTCACAGCGGCAGATAATCCCACCCAGTGTCCTCACCCGCACACCAGTCACAGCGGCTGATAAACCCACCCAGGTGTCTCACCCGCACACCATCACAAGCGCTGATAAACCCACCCAGTGCCCTCACCCGCACACCAGTCACAGCGCTGATAAACCCACCCAGTGCCCTCACCCGCTCACAGTCACAGCGGCTGATAAACCCACCCAGTGTCTCACCCGCACACCAGTCACAGCGGCTGATAAACCCACCCAGTGTCTCACCCGCACACCAGTCACAGCGGCTGATAAACCCACCCAGTGCTCACCCGCACACCAGTCACAGCGGCTGATAAACCCACCCAGTGTCTCACCCGCACACCAGTCACAGCAGTCTGATAAACCCACCCAGTGTCTCACCCGCACACCAGTCACAGCGGCTGATAAACCCACCCAGTGTCTCACCGCACACCAGTCACAGCGGCTGATAAACCCACCAGTGTCCTCACCCGCACACCAGTCACAGCGGCTGATAAACCCACCCAGTGTCTCACCCGCACACCAGTCACAGCGGCTGATAAACCCACCCAGTGCCCTCACCCGCACACCAGTCACAGCGGCTGATAAACCCTCCAGTGGCCCTCACCTGCACATCAGTCACAGCGGCTGATAAACCCATCCCAGTGCCTCAACTCGCACTACAAGTCAGCAGCGGCTG